>NW_027642670.1:20000-92500 GCF_032717465.1 Coenobita brevimanus | reverse complement strand
TCAAATCCTTTATCAATACCCCTCTAATGTTTCCTTTTTTCACTCGAGAGAGAGAGAGAGAGAGAGAGAGAGAGAGAGAGAGAGAGAGAGAGACAGAGAGACAGACAGACAGACAGACAAGAGGGAGAGACAGAGAGAGAGAGAAAGAGAGAGATGGGTTGAAGGGGGGAGGCTGGTGCAGTACATTTAAGGTTATTAAATTCGGCGATGAATTACGGATGACTTGATGAGCCTTATAATAGGATACTGACTGCATAAGTACAGCATGATAAATACAGTATTTTCCTTTGTATTTCAAGACCATGAAAAAAGAGATTTAAAAAAATAATGAAAACACATCACAACAAAATGTTACAAAAAACGTACATACATACATACATAGAGAGAGAGAGAGAGAGAGAGAGAGAGAGAGAGAGAGAGAGTACCACCAGGCAGGTGACGATGTCTTTCGAGATTAGACGGTACACCTGTACTGGTCATCAAATGGACTCCTAACCTCACTCACGCACCTCCCACCCCACCATCCACCAATCACAGACATTCCAGTGGGAAGAGAGTGGGATGAGCTTCTCCGCCACCTCTCGCTGTCGCGACTATAGGTAGCTTATTCCATTCATCTACTACTCTATTGCAAAACCAGTCTCTACCCTGTTCTTAACTAGCATTAGTAGGGCCACATTTGGGCTGCGCAGTGCAGTTTTGGTGTCCTTGCTGTGGAGTGGCTGTTGATTCGTTGGAAAATGTGCAGAGAGGAGTGACAGGAATGATGAACATAAGAACATAAGAAGAGAGGATAACTGCGGTAGGCCGGTTGGCCCATGCTAGGCAACTCCTAGAAGAGTAACTGAACTACTAGAATGAGATAAGGATAGCATGACGTCCGGAACCTGTCATGTGGGGGCGGACTGAGCAGACTGGGTCTGCATTCGCTGGAGAGGCGTGGAGTTGGGGGGGAATTGATTGAGGTGTTTGAGTGGATGAAGGGTGTAAATAGGGGAGATGTCGGCAGGGTGCTTGAGGTGAGCATACAGGATGGAACTGGAAATGGTGGTTTCAAGCTAGACAGGTTCCGTTTCGGTGGGGAAATAGGTAGAGGTTGGTTTGCTAATGGAGTGGTGGACGAGTGGAGTAGGCTACCTAGTGGAGTGGTTGCTGCCTCTTCCATTGAGAGTTTCAAGCATAGGCTAGATAAGCATATGACTAATAAGGGGTGGATATAGAAAAAAGAGCCTTCTTCTTTGCTATCCTTATCTCATTCTAGTAGTTCAGTTACTCTTCTAGGAGCTGCCTAGCATGGGCCAACCGGCCTACTGCAGTTGTCCTCTCTTCTTATGTTCTTATGTACACACATACATGCATATAAATACGTGCATACATCCATACGTACACACAGGTAAAAATCAGGTGGAAAATTGACTAGTAAATATTTTTCTATTCCATCTATCCATACATACATACATAAACATACATACATAAACCAACTCGATCTCTGTCTGCATCTGCGGTTTCTTTAATGCATCAGTCCTTACATATCCATCCAGCCTTCCAACTCTTCACCATCCATCAGATCAGCCACACACACACACACACACACACACACACACACACACCGCTCGCTGGTGCAGTGGTAACATTCTCGCTTGCCATCTGGTAGACGGTAGTTCGCGCCTCGCTCAGGTTGCGAAAAGTTTCACTGACGAAGTGGGTGGTTACTGTCCCCCTTGAGCAAGGGGACGGGTGTGTGCGTGTGTGAAGGTCACAGCCTTGCCCTTAGATAGGACTATATGAGCTCTCAGCTCCCTTCCGGGAGGGTAAAAGCTGACGATCACGACCATCAAGTGATCCTGACCGACCCGGTGAATTACACACACACACACACACACACACACACACACACACACACACACACACAAACTCGTCAATATCCTTCAACCCGCAATAAAACTCACATGTCGAGCAAACAGTTCAACCTCCTCCTTTGCGGTATTGAGAGAGAGAGAGAGAGAGAGAGAGAGAGAGAGAGATGCAATTTGGATTTTTTGGTATAAGATGGATTGTTCTTTCGTCTCTCTCTCTCTCTCTCTCTCTCTCTCTCTCTCTCTCTCTCTCAGTCAGTCCATATATCTATCTATCTATCTATCTGTGTATAACTATTTGTCTATTAATCTACCTTTCTTCATTGTTTGTAACTTCTTCCTTCTTCGTTTATACTCTGGCTATTTCTTAATTTTTTTCCCCTCCTCTCTTCCCTCCCCCTCTCCCTCCTCCATACCTCCCTCTCCCTCCCTTAATCCCTCTTGTTGTCTTAATCTCTCTCCTCCTCCTCCTTGGCCTCTCTCTCTCCTTCACTTTCTCCTTCCTTCCTTTCTCTTCATTCTTTTCTTTTCTCTTCGTCTCCCTCTTTCATCCATCCTTTCTTCCTTCGGTAATTTGGTTTGCTGTTCTCATTCGTCTCCATAATCTCTCTCTCTCTCTCTCTCTCTCTCTCTCTCTCTCTCTCTCTCTCTCTGAGGAATAACCTCGAGAGACTCAAGGAATTAAACCTATTCTCTCTTAGAAAACGGAGACTCATGGGACAACTGATTGAATGCTTAAGATGCTAAAAGGCTTCAGTAATACTGATTCAAACAAGCTATTCACAGTAATTGCTGAGACTGTAACTCGAGGAAATGGTATGAAGTTGCAAGCAAGAAGGGCTAATCTTGATACAACCAAAAACTTCTTCACATACCCTGTTGTAAGCGAATGGAATAAACTCCCTGGGAATGTGATTGAAAGTGGTATCATAATTATGTTTAAAAAGAGACTGGACATGTATCTCGACGCAATTGGTATCGTTTAGTTAGGATGGAGCAATTATTGCATTTTCGCATCTGCATTCATGTGTCTATTAGACACAGAGAATATTATAGAATATAAATAATAGATAAACATTCTATTCATCTTTTGATTTAAAAAAAAAAATGCATGCATAGAGTAAGTATGTGGCTGTATGCCCAAATTTTCCTTTTCCATAGTATTCTACTTTCTGCCGATCCTATAAATTTCCTTCAGGTTTTTCATTCCTGCAAGGTATTACTTCCTCTCTTGTTTCCTGTACGGCAAATGCCGGAGGGTCTGGAGGGTGGGGGAGAGAGCCTTCTGCTGTGCTATCCTTTTCTCCTGCTCCTATGCACTATATTAGGATTAAGGCATATTAGTATTAAGGCCGGACCACCTCGTAGGGACCGTAATGTCTGTGTGGTCTGTGTATATATGTAACTCTATGTAACTCTCTCTCTCTCTCTCTCTCTCTCTCTCTCTCTCATTATTCCACTCTCCATTTCTTTCTTTTTCTTCCTTTCACCTCCTCCCAAACCTCCCTTTCTCACCTACCCTTCTCTCTCACACCCTTCCATTTCACCATCCCTCCATTTTGCCTCCTTCCCTCCACTACCCCTCCTTCCCTCCACTTCCTCCTCCTCTCCTTCCCTCCCCCCACCCTCCTAATCCCTCCCCCACCTCCCTAATCCCTCCCCCACCCGGTCAGTACCCAGAAATGAAAGGAATGTTACACAGACTCTATTTTCCTTTTGTGTACCTGAGATGTAAAGAAAAATGGGTGACAGGCCTAAACCATCAGAGAGAGAGAGAGAGAGAGAGAGAGAGAGAGAGAGACAAGTACCGTGAACCATTTAGCATTCACATAAGAACATAAGAAGAGAGGATAACTGCAGTAGGCCGGTTGGCCCATGCTAGGCAGCTCCTAGAAGAGTAACTGAACTACTAAAATGAGATAAAGATAGCAAAGAAGAAGGCTCTCCCCCGACCTCCAAACCCTCCAGCCGAAGCCGGCAGGAAAAAGTCAGAAAGAACACCACGCCGTATAGAAAAACTGGCGTGGACATTTTACAGGAAAGTGTGAAAGGAGAATAGAGACTATCACAGTGTAACCTGAAAAGGGAAAATTATGAATTAGTATTGGTTATAAGATTTTCTTTATTCTATATCCACCCCTTATTTGTCATATGCTTATCTAGCCTATGCTTGAAACTCTCAATGGAAGAACATAAGAACATAAGAAGAGAGGATAACTGCAGTAGGCCGGTTGGCCCATGCTAGGCAGCTCCTAGAAGAGTAACTGAACTACTAGAATGAGATAAGGATAGCAAAGAAGAAGGCTCTCCCCCGCCCTCCAAACCCTCCAGCCGAAGCCGGCAGGAATAAGTCAGAAAGAACACCACGCCGTATAGAAAAACTGGCGTGGACATTTTACAGAAAAGTGTGAAAGGAGAATAGAGACTATCATAGTGTAACCTGAAAAGAAAATTTATTTTTGAATTAGTATTGGTTATGATATTTTCCTTATTCTATATCCACCCCTTATTTGTCATATGCTTATCTAGCCTATGCTTGAAACTCTCAATGGAAGAGGCAGCAACTACTTTACTAGGTAGCTTATTCCATTCGTCTACTACTCTATTACCGAACCAATTTCTACCGATTTCCTTTCTGAAACGGAATTTTTCTAGTTTGAAACCATTATTTCTAGTTCTATCCTGTATGCTCACTTTAAGTACCTTGCTAATATCTCCCTTATTTATACCATTCATCCACTTAAAAACCTCAATTAAGTCTCCCCTTACTCTACGCCTCTCTAGCGAATGCAGACTTAGTCTTTTCAGTCTGTCTTCATATGACAGGTTCCGGACGTCATGTATCATTTTAGTCATTCTTCTCTGTACATTTTCTAACGAATTAATATCCATTCTATAGTAAGGACACCAAAATTGTACTGCGTAGTCTAAATGTGGCCTTACTAATGCTAGATAAAGTTTCAGTATTACTTTAGATGATCTATTGCTCACGCTTCTCGAAATAAATCCTAGGACCCTATTTGCTTTATTTCTCGCATTAATGCACTGTTGCCTAGGTTTAAGGTCGTTACTAATCATAACTCCTAGATCTCTCTCGCATTCCGATTTGCTAATTTCTTTGTTATCTAAGCTGTATTTAGTATCTCCAATGGTCTTGCCTACGTTAAGTACTTTACATTTTTCAACGTTAAATTCCATTTGCCAAGTTTTAGACCATTTGGACAATGTATCGAGGTCTTTTTGTAAGTAATGGCAATCGTCAGTCGAGTTGATGATACGCCCTATTTTTGTATCGTCGGCAAATTTGCTGATTCTGCTATTGACTCCTAAGTCTAGATCATTTATATATATGATAAATAATAAGGGACCGAGTACTGAACCCTGTGGTACACCGCTAGTTACTAATCCCCAGTCCGACTTAGTTCCATTTATTAATACTCTCTGCTTTCGTCCTTTCAGCCAGGATTCTATCCATTTTAAGATATCGCCGTCTATACCGTGTGCTCGAACCTTTCTAACTAACCTTTCGTGTGGGACCCTATCAAAAGCTTTACTAAAGTCCAGATAAATAACATCGTAAGCTTTATCGCTATCTACTGCCTCATAGACCTCCGAGTAGAATGACAACAAATTTGTGAGGCAGGATCGTCCTTGCCTGAATCCGTGCTGACTTTCGTTTATAAGATTAAATCTTTCGAAGTGTTCTCTAATCTTATTTGCCAAAATTGACTCTAACATTTTTCCTACTATTGACGTTAGACTTATCGGACGATAATTCGACGCAGCTGATTTATCACCCTTTTTAAAGATGGGCACTACGTTTGCGGTTTTCCACGCCTCTGGAACTTCTCCTGAACTTAAAGAGTCATTAAATAACGTTAAAAGTGGCTGACATAATTCTTCTTTGGTTTCTTTTATAATTTTTGCAAATATATCGTCCGGACCTGGCGATTTTTGAGGTTTTAACTTGTTAATTTCTTTCAATACGTCCTCCTTACTAATGGTTATTTTACTAAGAATATTTTCCGTATTCTCATGGTAAATATTTGCTGCTTGAGGGACCAGGCTTAGATTTTCCTTGGTGAATACTGATATGAAATAATTATTTAGGATGGAGCACATTTCTTTATCTTCACTGGTAATGTCACCTGATTCTGTTCTGAGTGGTCCTATCCTATCTTTATTTTTTCGTTCGGTACATTTGATAAAAACCCTTGGGGTTTACTTTTGATTCACTTGCAACCTTAATTTCATACCTTCTCTTTGCTTTTCTTATCTCCCTCTTTACTTCTCTATTTAAAATTGTGTACCGGTTACGTAAGTGTTCCTCTCCACGTTTTATTTTTCTATATATTCCTTTCCTTTGGCCTATGAGAGATTTTAATCTGTTGTTTAACCATCTTGGTTCTGAATTGTTAGTTCTAAACGGTTTTGAAGGAATATATCTATCTTGGCCTCCGTATATTATATTTATTAACTCGTTATACTTCTCACTGGTCGAACGTCTGTTTGGTACTGGAGCTGAGTTAATTTCCGTCACCTGGACTACATTCCTATCTACCACCCCCCTCACAGACACCTGACGGACATCCCCACGTGCTTCCTGCGCCTGACCTATGACCTGGGGATCCCCACTAACCTGACATTCCCTCAAATAGCTAATCTCCCTGTGGAATACCGTTCGAAAATAAGCTCTTAAGCCATCGAAATCTCCTAGACGAAAATTAGGAACGGTGGAGGTATTTTCAGTGGAACAGACATCCCAAATAAATTTGAACTTAATTTCTTCATGATCGCTATTACCAAGTCGTCCACCAACCTCTATATCGCTAATGATATTTTCTTTATTAGCTAAAACCAAATCTAGTATATTATTACCTCTGGTGGGCTCCCTGATATACTGATAAAGGAAATTATCCTGTACTACCTCTAGAAATTCCTCTGACTCTGCATCTCCTGTCTGATTTCTCCAATCTATCCTTGGCAGATTAAGGTCCCCAACAATTATTAATAAGCTGGACTGTGATGCTTTCCTAATTTCCTCCCAGAGGTATTTACTATCAGCTCTACTTAATTTTGGAGATCTGTAAATTGCTCCTAAGACTAATTTCTCCCTATTGTTACTAATTTCAACCCAGACACTTTCTGTGTCCCTATTTACTTTAATGTCTGCTTTATTGTAACAGTTTAATGAATCCTTTACATAAATAGCTACCCCTCCCCTTTCTTCCCTGACGGTTTGACACAAAAATATTATAGCCTTTTATCTGATATTCTGCTAAAAATTCTCGAGTGTCTGTATTCATCCAAGTTTCACTAATAACGGCAATGTCTATTTTCTCTGTACAAATCAAAGCCCTCAGTTCATCCATTTTATTACGTAAACTCCGGCTGTTTGTGTAGTACACTTTCAGATTATTACGAGTAGTTATGCCTTTACCTTGGCATTTACTGTTATTTATTTTATTACTAACTGGGAAACTCTTTACTTTACTAATATAACAATTTTTTGTACTATCGCTTATCGCCCTTCTATCATCGCTTGTTCTATCATCTATCATCGCCTGCTCAATTTGAGGTGCCTGAGTGGATGTATCTACACTATTGGTTGAACTTTTGTTCTTAATTTTGCAAGTATCGATGCATCTATCCAAACATGGTAATAATGATTTCTGAGTGTAGTTGCTGCATCTTCCTGTACACCTACTTCTCAATCTCGAAAAAATCCCTCCAACTCCCTATCTATCATTCCAGCTAAAACAGTAACTCCTTGCCTGCTAAGATGAGTCCCATCCCAACTATACAAGGCACTTCGTCCATAAAACCGGTCCCAGCTGTCTATGAAAGGTATTGCATTATCTTTGCAATACCTTTCAAGGCGGCAACCCTATTGCCCTGCTCAACCATTCCCTTCCAACCCGCCACCTTGGTAAAACACCAAGCACTACAGGGGTTCCTCCCCTCTCCCTAACCTTTTCTAACATCAACTTGTACCTTTTCCACAGTACCTCACTCTTACGGCTACTAATATCATTGCCTCCTACACTGAGGCACACAGTGGGTTTGTCACCACTTTCCTTTACGATATTTGAAATTTTATCTACCACATTAGCCACCCTGGCCCCTGGAAGACACACATGTTTAGCGAGTGGAGTATACATGGCCCTGTTCAGATATCTCACCTGGGAGTCTCCAACAACAACAACATTTTTCTTACCTTTCTTGTTCTGTTTATACTTACCTGTACTGGAAGTTCCTTCACCGTCCTTCTCCTCTACTTCCCTCTCTGCCTTCCCTTCACATTCGTCCCGTAGTGCGTCGAATGTATTAGTTGTCTTAATTTCTGTTTGCTTTTTAAGAGTGAACTTCGTTGCACCCTTGTTAATTAGTGTCCAACCTTCAGCCTTTTTCTCTTTCTCCTCCAACATCTCCTCCAACAATTCCCTCATCTGTGCCTTCTCCTGCCTGAGAATTTGTACCTCCCGCTTCAGTTCGAGAAGTTCCTCCTTTAATTCAAGGTAGTCCTTTTCAGTACCTGCAGTGGGGACACAGCTCTCTGCCGAGGAAGCCATTACGCACTAGTTCACACAAGGTAGCACACACTATCACGGGTCACTACGGGTCACCACAACACACACACTCACGGATCACTAGCACAGCACTATCGCTGATCACTACAACACACTAACACAACCACTATCACAGATCACTAAAGCACACTAGCACAACACTACCACAGGTCTCTAGCACGTCTGAGCTGACTGGCCTCACGAGAGCGACTGACTGGCCTCACGAGAGCGACTACTTTACTAGGTAGCTTATTCCATTCGTCTACTACTCTATTACCAAACCAATTTCTACCGATTTCCTTACTGAAACGGAATTTTTCTAGTTTGAAACCATTATTTCTAGTTCTATCCTGTATGCTCACTTTAAGTACCTTGCTAATATCTCCCTTATTTATACCCTTCATCCACTTAAACACCTCAATTAAGTCTCCCCTTACTCTACGCCTCTCTAGCGAATGCAGACTTAGTCTTTTCAGTCTGTCTTCATATGACAGGTTCCGGACGTCATGTATCATTTTTGTCATTCTTCTCTGTACATTTTCTAACGAATTAATATCCATTCTATAGTAAGGACACCAAAATTGTACTGCGTAGTCTAAATGTGGCCTTACTAATGCTAGATAAAGTTTCAGTATTACTTTAGATGATCTATTGCTCACGCTTCTCGAAATAAATCCTAGGACCTTATTTGAAATAAATCCTATGACCCTAGAAAAACTGGCGTGGACATTTTACAGGAAAGTGTGAAAGAAAAAAAAAAAGACTATTATAGTGTAACCTGAGAAGGGAAAAGAATGAATTAGTATTGGTTATGAGATTTTTTTTCTATACCCACCCCTTATTTGTCATATGCTCATCTAGCCTATGCTTGAAACTCTCAATGGAAGAGGCAGCAACTACTTTACCAGGTAGCTTATTCCATTCATCTACTACTCTATTGCAAAACCAGTCTCTACCCTGTTCTTAACTAGCATTAGTAGGGCCACATTTGGACTGCGCAGTGCAGTTTTGGTGTCCTTGCTGTGGAGTGGCTGTTGATTCGTTGGAAAATGTGCAGAGAGGAGTGACAGGAATGATGAACATAAGAACATAAGAAGAGAGGATAACTGCAGTAGGCCGGTTGGCCCATGCTAGGCAGCTCCTAGAAGAGTAACTGAACTACTAGAATGAGATAAGGATAGCAAAGAAGAAGGCTCTCCCCCGCCCTCCAAACCCTCCAGCCGAAGCCGGCAGGAAAAAGTCAGAAAGAACACCACGCCGTATAGAAAAACTGGCGTGGACATTTTACAGGAAAGTGTGAAAGGAGAATAGAGACTATCATAGTGTAACCTGAAAAGATTTTTTTTTTTTTGAATTAGTATTGGTTATAAGATTTTCTTTATTCTATATCCAATATCCTATATCCACCCCTTATTTGTCATATGCTTATCTAGCCTATGCTTGAAACTCTCAATGAAAGAGGCAGCAACTACTTTACTAGATAGCTTATTCCATTCGTCTACTACTCTATTACAAAACCAATTTCTACCGATTTCCTTACTGAAACGGAATTTTTCTAGTTTGAAACCATTATTTCTAGTTCTATCCTGTATGCTAACTTTAAGCACCTTGCTAATATCTCCCTTATTTATACCATTCATCCACTTAAACACCTCAATTAAGTCTCCCCTTACTCTACGCCTCTCTAGCGAATGCAGACTTAGTCTTTTCAGTCTGTCTTCATATGACAGGTTCCGGACGTCATGTATCATTTTTGTCATTCTTCTCTGTACATTTTCTGACGAATTAATATCCATTCTATAGTAAGGACACCAAAATTGTACTGCGTAGTCTAAATGTGGCCTTACTAATGCTAGATAAAGTTTCAGTATTACTTTAGATGATCTATGTGGCCTTACTAATGCTAGATAAAGTTTCAGTATTACTTTAGATGATCTATGTGGCCTTACTAATGCTAGATAAAGTTTCAGTATTACTTTAGATGATCTATGTGGCCTTACTAATGCTAGATAAAGTTTCATTATTACTTTAGATGATCTATTTCATTATTACTTTAGACCCGACCACCACCACCCCCACTGTCCTAATCCCGGAGTTTAAACGTAGATAAGACCTCATTTGACCTTTGTTACGCCTCCCCTGACCTTTGTTCCGCCTGAGACGCTGAAGGGGACGCTGTAGGAGGGCAAGATTTATAGGGGGGGTGAAGCGAAAATGACCCTAGGGAAGACAAATTACTTGGAGGTGAAAAGACTGAAGGTGTTGAGATTGTAAAGTTTTGAGAGAGAGAGAGAGAGAGAGAGAGAGAGAGAGAGAGAGAGAGAGAGAGAGAGAGAGAGAGAGAGAGAGAGAGAACATGACCAATTCAGAGAAACAGATAAAAGAAATACTGGGTTAACAGAGAGAGAGAGAGAGAGGGAGAGAGAGAAGGTCATTGGTGTGGACGTGAAAACAAACAATGAGTGTGAAGTGGTGGACCTTATCTGGGGCCTCATCTGTGTGTGTGTGTGTGTGTGTGTGTGTGTGTGTGTGTGTGTGTGTGTGTGAGAGAGAGAGAGAGAGAGAGAGAGAGAGAGAGAGAGAGAGGAAGCAAAAGACTTTAACCTGCTGACGAAGCCACAGGTGAACGTGGGTTATCAGGAAGTGAGAGAGAGAGAGAGAGAGAGAGAGAGAGAGAGAGAGACAGAGACAGAGACAGACAGACAGACAGACAGACAGAGAGACAGACAGACAGAGAGACAGAGACTTAAGCAGTATAATCTAAACAAATACTTTAATAATAATAATAATAATAATAATAATAATGCGTTTAAGTCTTTCAGCTAGATTTGTAAATGTATGTAGCGCTTTATGTATTTATGTAGCGGGTTTGTTTCTCCATAAATCCCATTACTGTAAATTAACGTTGATATTGTTGTAGTAATATTATTTTGGCAACTCACAAGGGAATATTATTATTGCTTAGGATATTCGCACATATTTGTAGACGCACACGTATACACACAAAGGCGTACACACAGGCATATTGTAATAGTGTACATATGATGAATTACACATACATTTTCTTCACACACACACACACACACACACACAGGTAAAACAGGTGAGGTAGGCAAGGTACACGTGGGTTATCAGGTAAATCTCAGGGGCGGTCTTCCTCCCCTGGGGTGTTGGGTGGGGGGAGGCCCTGGGGGTGTTTGGAAGGGGGTAGTTGAGGAGGAAGGAGGGATAGAGAGGGAGGGGGGGAGAGAGGTGAAGTGGAGGGAGTGGAAGACAAAATGGGAGGTAGAGGTGGGGAGGAAGCTAGGGAAGGGAAGTGGGGAGAGATTGTGGGGGAGAGAGAGAAGGAGAAAATGTTATAGAACTACAGATAGATAGATATACAGATAGGTAGACATGGATAGGTAGATGGATAGATAGATAGGTTTAAAAATAGCTAGATAGATAAATAAATATAGATATTAATAGACAGCCTGGAGCACTATAATCACATGGGGTTCAGCCTCACACCTTACCTCACACCTGCCTCCACCCCACCCCACCCCCGGGAATACCTCTCATTAACACCTCGCCTCACCTCTTGTGAGACTACCTTTCTGACTGACACCTTTTGTTTTGGGAAAGCAGTAGTTTAACTTAGCTGATCCTCAATGATTTTCAGTCTTAAGTATTGTTATAAGGGGTGACAGGCATATATATATATATATATATATATATATATATATATATATATATATATATATATATATATATATATATATATTTTATAGCATTGCAGCCCAGCTTTGCCACCAAAACACAGTACTTGAAATCAGCTGGATGTCCATAAGATACATCGCATACAGTATATTTATTCCCTGCCACAGTGGGGTTAGGGGAAGGCTGGCCAGCATCCTGAATGGCAATGTAATCAGCAAACCTCAACTGTGCCTCAGATCTAAGCCCTGACTGGCCCCATCCTGCCGCAGTGCCTTCACCCACTACATCACTAGGCGTCAGCTATACTCAGGTCATTTTATGTAGGCGTAGACTTGCCATCTTGAATGTTGAGCTGTAACAGATCATCATCATGGCGCTAATAATGAAGTTCTGCGGAAGGGATGTTGAACCCTAGTACAGTCGTCCTCTGCCACTGAGCTATGACAATTACTATATGCTGAGAATGAACAAAAATCTTTATGGATTTAAAGTGTGAACTACACACTATACTTTTGTTGCCCTAACTTGGCCTAGGTTTTTGTCTTTTTGCAGCTTATATCACACAGTTCAGTGGCAGAAAAATACAGTGCAGTGGCTTTGCATCCTTTTCATAGCACTTCATATCTTCTTTGCTATCCTTATATCATTCTAGTAGTTCAGTTACTCTTCTAGGAGCTGCCCAGCATGGGCCAACCGGCCTACAGCAGTTATCCTCTCCTTATGTTCTTATAACGGAATTTTTCCAGTTTGAAACCATTACTTCTAGTTCTATCCTGTATGCCCACTTTAAGTTCTGTACCTTGCTAATATCTCCTTTACTTATTCCCTTCCTTCACTTAAACACCTCAGTTAAGTCTCCCATTACTCTACGTCTTCCTAGTCAGTGCAAATTTAGTCTTTTTAGTCTGTCTTCATGTGACAGGTTCCGAACATCATGTATCATTTTTGTCATTATTCTCTGTACGTTTTCAAGCGACTTTATATCCATTCAATAGTACGGACACCAAAATTGCACGGCATAGTCTAAATGTGGCCTTATTAATGCTAAATAAAGTTGCAAAATTGCTCCGCGAAAGAAATCGTAGGAGCCTATTTGCTTTATTTCTAGCATCAATACACTTCTGTCTAGGTTGAGGTCTTACTAACCATAACTCCTAGATCTCTCTCGCATTCCGATTTACTAATTACTTTGTTATCTAAGTTGTATGTAATATCTCCCATGGTCTTGCCTACGTTCAGTACTGTACAGTTTTCAAAATCTGACAATGAATTACCCACAAAATTTGTACAAGTGGCACCACTGGATTGTCAAGGCCAACGTGAGTCGTCATCGCCGAGCGAGGGCAGGACATACAAGATTGACTCCACGCTGCTTGCCTGTCACCATCACGCGAGGCTGATGCAGTGACATGGTGATTTTCAACACGTTGCGCAACTTGTTGCGAAGTTGATGCCCAGTGTGTACGGGGCTTAACATGGAGGCAACGCAAGAACTAGACAGAGAGAGAGAAAAACGAAAAGACAATGATCAGTATAAAGATTCGTCGAAGTTACATAAGGCTTACCTCTATTTTATGAGAGTTTTCATTGTTGCAAGCCCCGCCCCCAATGCGGCGCCCATCAGTCTGCCTCTACCTATAAAACCCCCATGCCAGCAGCCTATAGGTGGAGGAAATCTTAAAACGAACGAACGAACGAGCCCCGAGTCAGTGAGCCTCAGTGTCGCTCTTGCTAGGGGTAGGTGTACATCTCCGACGGTTAGCCCATGGTGCCAAGCCGTCTACAATCGCATGATCGCATCTGCCACACCAATGGTTACCTTACCCCCTCCCTCGCCTTCAGTCACCTAATGTCGGGCTGGGAGTGTGTACGTGTGATGCCCAGCTCCGCGGTATCTGGCTGTTTTGTTACCCACACCATACCAGGCTCATTGCAAATGAGAAATATGTTTCGCTGAGAGTGGGGGATGGAGAGAGGATTATTGAAAGGAGCATGTGTAGTTAAAAGGAAAGACAGACTGACAAATGAGGAAGTGCAGGAGCGTTGTGGTGTTAATGTGAACGTGATAGAAAGCGTTAGGAGAAAATACACTGAGGTGGTTTGGCCATGTGGAGAGGATGGAGAGCGAGAGACAAGCGAGGAGAGTGTATGTGAGTGAGGTGGAGGGGGGGAGGAGAGGGAGGGGAGGCCTAAGATGAGATGGAAGGATGGGATGGAGGTATGTGAGAGAGAGAGGGGTGAGCCAGTGGCGTATCCAGGAAATTTGCCAGGGCGGGGCAAGCACCTGGAATATTTCCCCATAATATGTCACCACAAACTTTCCTAGATTTGATGCTTTATGTCATCAGAAATAAACTGACATCATTACTGTCGCATTTGTTCCAATGTCTTAAAGAAAAACTATTTTTTCCCCACATATTGACAGCTTTCTTGAAGTTACTTTAAGTTAATAGCTAATAATCCTTTCAGAGGACAAGTATGTAAAAACACTCAGTACATAATGTTACCAGAGGTCTACTATTTCATTAGAGAGAAAATGGAAACACCAGCTATAAATTAGAAGGCACTGGAGTTGCCCTAGCAAAGACATCTCCATGTCACTAGTATCCTTGGTCATCAGGGTACTCTCGTAGATGGTAGTATTATCGATACCTGCATGATAACTTCCCTCCGTTCTACCTCAATTTTTTTTTTCTCGGTACCACAAAAATCTTGAGCACTTTTAGTACTGAAAAAATGACTGTCAACACTATACTCTTGGTGCATCATTTACTTGCTATCTCTATCTCTCTGTGCATATAAGGAATTACAGCTATTTTGCGTAATAACCTATGAAATTATAATGAATTATACCACACATCGGCACAGCAAGTACCATACGAGATGCAATGGCGTCCATACTATCTGTTTATGTTCGGAAATAAACCCTGTATTTTGATTGGCTGCTGGAAGAAAAATAGCGGAATGGATGGGCCAATGAAAACTCGAGATCTGGCGTGAGTGTCCCGAACACACTTTCCCACATTCGTATCGTTTTTTTCTATTTTCCTTTGCGGTTCTCTCTCTCTCTCTCTCTCTCTCTCTCTCTCTCTCTCTCTCTCTCTCTCTCTCTCTCTCTCTCTCTCTCTCTCTCCACTTAGCACATATGCATAAATTCAAACCCGCTGCTGCAGCCACCCCCAGTCTGGTATTCTGTTTTGCACTACTGTTGTGGTGGTAGGCAGTAGAAATTCTGTTTTCCACTACTTATTCTTTTAGTTTGATTCTCACTGGCTCAGGCATCAGGGGTGGTGCATACGTCAAGACTGACCTAAGTAAAAATACATCTGCTGGGATTAAACTGTCTTAATCCTTGACTCAGGTGACCACGCCACCTGCCCCTCTCAGCAGGGAATGATTTTCATATCACCTGAACTGTACTGTGCTGCACTGAAAGGATTTTTCCATTAAGGAAAAAAAAAAAACGGCGTAGAGCTATTCATCTTGAAAATTCTCACCTAGAAAAGTGGGGGGGACAAAAGATACTCTGTCCCCCAGGCTCCCAAAAGTGGGGGGGGGGAAGCAAGTCCCCCTGTCCCCCACTCAAACGAGGCCCCTGGCACACCTTACCGTGTATAATGTACAGTAGTCTGAGGTGATCAAAATGGCTTCATGCAGTCTTCGAAAATTCTGCTTGTTTCAGTTGTGTGTAATAATTGTGCAGTTTTTGTTTGCAACTGGCTACAGTTGAGGGGACAGGAAGGCCATTTTTACACCTCATCAGGCTTCATGTGCAAAACATCATTACAGCTCTAATATTAACCACGTCATCTACGGTGACACGGGAAATTGTTAACTTATAAATGGTCACTTTTTCCCAAAGGTTTTATTATATTTAGCTTTCAATTTCAAAGGAAATTATTGCTTCCACATAAAATGTTTGGAAATAGATAATATTGTTTAATATACAGGTGGTAAAATTAGGAAAATTGTATTGTCATACAAGAACTATGCCAAAAATCCCTTTCAGCATTTCCCCCAAATATTCCCAGGGGGGGCAAAGTGCCCCCCTGCCCCCCCAGTGGCTACGTGTATGGGGTGTGCTGTGGGGGAGGGCAGTGAAATGGCGGGGGACAGGGCGATAAGGAGGCGGTATGTTTGTTCTTACGGGATGGAGTCGTCATGCTATAGACAGTTAGATATATTGGTGTAGTGTTAATAACTGTTCTTTAGTCTTCATTTTATTTTGTATTAACCTCGTCATCCTTGTTCTTATTGTTTTTATAATGCTGAAAAGTATGGGGAAGACTGTAGGCCTATCATGTATTAAGCAGTGTAGCTCGGCCTTATTACACCCATTTCCTCTCCCCCTCCTCCTCCTTCTCCTCCTCCTCCTCCTCCCCTTCTTTCCTCTCCTGTCCTCTCCTCCTCCTCCTCTTCCGTCTTTTTTCCTCCTTTTTCTCCTCCTCTTTCTCCTTTCCTTGTCTTCCTCTCCATTCCTCTTTCTCTTTATCATTCTCCACTTCTTCCTCCTCCTTCGCGCTCTTCTCCCTCTTTCTCTTTTCCTCCTCATCCTCATCCTTCTTTTCATCATTTCCTTCTTCCTTTTCCTCCTCCTCCTCCTCCTCCTCTTGGGTATAAGGAAGAGTTTTCTTATTTGGGAGACATGTTATGTGCTGGAGGTGGGACTGGAGCTAGGTCTGTGGCCAGAGTGAGGAGTGGTTGGAAGAAGTTCAGGGAGCTGTTGCCTCCCCTGACATTGAGAGGGCTCTCCCTCCATGCTAGGGGACCTTTGTATGCAGCATGTGTTAGCAGTGTAATGCTGTATGGTAGTGAGACCTGGGAAGTAAAGGAAGACGAGATCTGTAGGCTCAAATATACAGAAATGACAGTGATTAAAAGGATGTGTAGTGTGTCCTTGGGTGTGAGGCCTGGGGGGCTGGTTTATGATTGAAGAGTTGAGAGGAAGGTTGGGACTGGAGTGTATTGGTGTTGTGGTGATGAGGGGTAGATTGAGATGGTTTGGGCATGTGGAGAGGATGGAGGATGACAGTTGGGTGTGGAAAGTGTGAAGTGTGAACGTCGGGGGTAGGGATGTGAGAGGCAGACTGTCACACTTTTAATAGCACTTGAGCTAACTGAGGAGGGAAATACCACTTTTGAATGTATGCTGTTTTTTTTTTTAACCTGAGGTACCTGTACTGATGCTGTATTACTTGACGTAGTGTATGTCAGCATCTATTATGCACTAGTGTGAGCCTGAGTAAAATCATGTAGTGTTTGCCTAAATATAACTTTTAGATGGACCATTTGCAGAGAAAGTTACTCTGAATTAGTTTTTGTAAGCCTGTGACTGCTAGTAATTGTTTTAGTTTTATAAAATGCTTTGGTGTTAGCATGAATAAAAACTGCAGTGGATCAGGTCTGGTCAAAGGGTTAAATGGTGTAGGGGGCACAGGAAGGCTTGATAGCAGCTCTTCCTTAACAGCCTATCTATCCATCTATCGCCAGACGCCTTAATCCCATAAGGGGTGGCCACAAACAAATCGCCTCCATATCGCCATGTCCCCTGCCATTTCACTGTCCTGTCCCCAGCTCACAACCCCCTCTCTCATATACAACCCTCCCTCATAACAACCCTTTTTGTATATTACACGTCAACATTGTGTACTGTTATTTATGGTGCTTGTATAGTAACAGTGTTGGCATCAGTAATATACAAAAGCACACTGAGATGAGATGTGCACAATAAATGGCTCAAAAAGTGGTGTTGAGAAATATCCAAATGCACCAAGAATACAACTGTAAATGACAATGTTGTACTGATTATGAAAATTGATTTTGCAGGATGAAGGAAGCAGAAGAGAAAGTCTAAAAGATAACCAAAGAGACGAAAGATGTGGCTAAGGTGATGCAAGAAGGCGGCAGTCTGGTGAGTAAACTGAAGAACAAGGTGAAGATGGTGCAGAGAGGGAGCCAGGATACAAAAAGCCTTTGTTACAAGTCTGGCCCAGTATTTTATTCTGTCTATCTACCTATCTACAGCCAGACAAATAAGACATTATTTTTTCCATACCTTAATCCCGTAAGGGGTGCCAACAAACAAACTGTCTCCAAGTTGCCCTGTCCCCTGCCATATCACTGCGCTTCCCCCAGCGTACACCCCAGTCTCTCATATAACTCTCCACTCCATCCCTGCATCTCATCCTTGGTCTGCCCCTCCCTCTGCCCTCCTCCACCTCACTCACACACACTGTCCTAGCTAGTGTCTCAGTCTCCATCTTCTCCACAAGGCCAATCCACCTCTGTTTATTACCCTAATATTTTCTATCACATTATTTTACTTACCATAAGGAAATCAGATGGAGGGTGAGAGACTGACGAGGAGAGTGTATGTGAGTGAGGTGGAGGGGGGGAGAGGGAGGGGGAGGCCGAGGGTGAGATGGAGGGATGGGGTGGAGAGATATATGAGAGAGGGGGGTGTGAGTTGGGAGCAGGGCAGTGAAATGGCGGGGGACAGGGCGACATGGAGGCGATTTGTTTGTGGCCACCCCGTACGGGATTGAGGGGTCTGGCAATAGATAGATAGATAGATTTTCCATTATGTGCTTGAAATGCAACTTGTGGGGGAGCCATTGGACTTACCAGATTATCGGCTTTATCGGATCGGGCTTCCCCCATCCCCCCACATTGATCTGGTGTAGAGAGGGTCTGCTGTATCATTCTTTTTCTTTGTCTGTTCTTCTGTCTTCACAGGTGTTTATTGATAAAGTGGACTGGCGTTTGAACCGATTATGAGGCACGAGTTTTGTTGACGTCACTTCATAAGCTTGTGGTTAGATTTTGCTGGATTTTCCCGCCATTGTCCTCCTGTCTGTGATCTGTCGCCTTGTTCCCACTGCACCCACCAAAGGTATGCTGTTTGACTTCATTCTGTACTCTGACTTGGCCTAAAATTTCCATCTCTCCAACTTGAATACTGAGTTGTAGCAATAGATTAATACTAGAACATGTAAGTCACAAAAAAGTGCCATTGAAGAGGAGCCGTAGCGCTGCCCTTTTCTGCCAATGACCCATGTGAAGTAAGCGGCAAAAGGACGAAAATCTGGGTCAAGTTACCCTGAAAAAAAGTAGTATAATGCAGGATACTATGATATTCTAGGAAGTTGTCGACAGTTGAGAGTTGTTTGTTAATTGCAATAAAGGGACAGGCAGACAGACAGACAGATAGAGGACAGACAGATGCAGAGAACGGAGACACGATAGGGGAGAAGAATCCTGACGTTATTATGAGTGTAGTTGACTTCATAGCATACTACATTATATTTGTGCCCTAACTTTAGTAGCATGTTTATGTATAACCAAGGTTCGTTGACAAGTAGTGAATACACACACACACACACACACACACACACACACACACACACACACACACACACACAATACTCTAACAGTAGTTGGTGGTGGGGAAATTTGTTTATGTAACTGTGGTGGTGTGGGGAGGTTGCCATGGTAACACACTGGCCCCGCACACACACACACACACACACACACACACACACACACACACACACACACACTGCAACCACACCAAACCATACACCCCCCATCTCCCCACACCCCCACACATACAACACATCTCCCCTCACCCCCACACACACTGCAACCACATCAAACCATACACCCCCACCCATCACCCAAGACACACAACACATCCAAACCCACCCACCCACACACACACACACACACACACACACACACACACACACACACACACACACACACACACACACTGCAACCACACCAAACCATACACCCCCCATCTCCCCACACCCCCACACATACAACACATCTCCCCTCACCCCCACACACACTGCAACCACATCAAACCATACACCCCCACCCATCACCCAACACACACAACACATCCAAACCCACCCACCCACCCACCCACACACACACACACACACACACACACACACACACTGCAACCACATCAAACGATACACCCCCACCCACCACACACAACACATTCACCTACACACACACACACACACACACACACACACACACACACACACACACACACACACACACATACACACACACACACACACACACACACACACACACAAACACACACACACACACACACACACACACACACACACACACACACACACACAGCAACCACATCAAACCATTCACCCCCACCCCCCACCCTCCACACACAACACATGCATCCACCCACCCACATCCACACACACACACACACACACACACACACACACACACACACACACACACACACACACACACACACAGTACTCTCTAGTGGAACTTGCTGGTGAGGAAATGTATGTATGTAACTGTGATGGTGTCGGGAGGTTGCCATGGTAACACACACGCACCGCGCACCACACACACTTAACACACACACACACACACACACACACACACACACACACACAATTTATTTTTGTGTAGGGCTGGTAAAGAGACCTGTATGATTATGAGAGTTAATAGAGACAGCATTATCACTCTTATAGTAGTATGACTCACTCAGCTGAATGCTATCGCCAAGCAGTACCTGGAATAAAATACTAGAGTTGCCCCTACCATGAGAGGGCCCGGGTACCATCTAGTGGTTGTGAAAGTAGCTGGACAAGTTTCTCGTCTTGTAGGCGTCGCTACTTGGCTACTTTTGCTAGTGGCCGTATGACAGTGGAAGGACGAGGGTGTGTGTGTATTGCTTTCATCATTCCCCTGAGGTAAGTGTTGGATATTTGCTGTTTTTAGTCATTAAGGTGACTACATTAGGACACAAGGATATCGCACTGACAGGCAGGAAGTATCATGACCCAAAGAAATATTACCTATGAGGCTACTAGACGTAATTCTGATGAGACAAGGGGGCTGTTGGTGTGAGGGAGATGGAGGCCTTGTACCGCCTCAATCTTGGTGTCTCAGACCAGTGAAATAGCAGTGTGAGTGTCATCCTGTAGATTCTCGTTCCGATCAGACCGGTGGACTAGGCTTGCCTGCCTCCTTGTCCATGTCCACCCAACAGTATAGTTTGGGACCTGAATGTATACTGATAAGTGCGATTCAGATATGAGAGGGACAATGTGATGGAAAAAATTATTGTATGTAAATTATTTTGTCCTGAGGCTCATGCACACACACACACACACACACACACACACACACACACACACACACACACACACACACACACACACAAAGTATATTATGGTGTTGTTCATTTGCCTAGGCCGAGATCGTCTTTTTTTTGCAGCTGATTTCCCGTAGTGCAGTGGTAAATTTGGACAAATATACAGCTCTGCATCATTTCCACGTCCCTTCTTCGTGACTAGCACCAATCTAGTGTTAACCCCTTGTCACAAAACAAAATTTAAGAAAGAGATTGCAATGTTACGCCGTTAGATTGAACAGGGGTCCTTATCCTGCAGCGGTGTGTCACAGGCTGATGATGATGATAATAGGGTTGTCGGAGATGATATTGATAATGATGATAGTGATGCTGCTGATGATAGTGATGTTGAAACTCCTGAACCAACTAACTGGACCGAGATTATGGTGATTGTAATGATGATGAAGCAGTTGGGATAATAATGATGATGATGACGGTGATGGAACTTATGTAGTAACTCTTTAACAGGGTTGTGATGATTGCTGTGCTTGACGCTGTTGCTCCTGGCGATGATGATGACGATGATGATGATGATGACGACGACTACGACAACGATGATGATGGTGACGGCGACGATCTTCATGTCTATGGCTGAGTCACCTCTTGTTTTTCGTTTCTCTTCAAATGTAGTTGGTGACTGTGTAGGAGAGAGAGAGAGAGAGAGAGAGAATGTGTGTGTGTGTGTGTGTGTGTGTGTGTGTGTGTCCGCGCATGCTTGTGTGTATTTGCGTGCGTGCGTGTGTGCAGCATTTCCCTCACACTCGAACTATTTATATCATAAGAGTGCAAATGAGGTCAGGGATATTGCTCTTCTTGGCCATACAAATACTAAACATTTACACTATATTCTGAAAAAACATACTGGATTCCTAAGGTCACTCAATGAGGCTGCATAGTCAGGAAATGGAAGAATATGAGTACATTTAAGTATTTATGTAATGTGATGAATAAGGATGGAAGATTAGAGGATGAAGTGACTGGAATGATGCGTCAGGGAAGGAGGGTTACTTATTCTCTAAAAAGTAGTGATTAGGAAGAGGGAACTGAGGATGAAAGTATGAAAAAAAAAAGGGCACTGCATGCTGTGATTCTCACTTTAAAGTATGGAAGTGAAGCTTGAATCTTGTTGAAAGAATACAAGTCAAGAGTGAGAGCGGTGGAAATGAGCTATTTGAGAGGAGCATGTGGAGTTTCATAGAGAGACAGACAGACAAATGGGCAGATGAAGGAGCGTTGTGATGCTGATGTGGATGAGACTGAAAGCGTTAAGAGAAACACTTCGAGATGGTTTGGCCATGTGGAGAGGATGGCAAATAAGAAAATGACTAGAAGAGTGCACATGAGTTAGCTGGAAGGATAGAGGGGGATGGGGAGACCGACGATGAGATGGAGGGAAAGAGTAGAAACATATGACTGGGATACTTGAGCTAAATGGTAGAGGACAGTACATCATGAAGGCGATTTGCTTGTGGTCACCCCTTACGGGATTAAGGCGTCTGGCTATAGATAAACAGATATAGATAAATACAGTAGATAGATAGGTAGGTGATGATGATAATATGATGATGATGATGATGATGAGAATGGTAATGATAATGAGAATGACGGTGTATATAATGATGATGATGATGATAATGACGACGACAGCTATGATGATGATGATGATGATGATGATGATGATATTGATGATGATTTTTGTCGGCAGGTGGAAGGACGAAACAGCAGGAACTCTACCATCAGTCCAAGCATCCACGATTCCACATCCATCCATCCATCCATCCATTCATCCGTCCAATCTTGCTTGATGTTAAAAGCTAAGTCTATTTAACTTAAGTAGTACCAATTGCTTCTTCATAAGCTTTCCAGCTGTCTGAACAGATCTGCAGTAGCTTTTAACTTCTAGAATAACTCGGTTCTGGTGCTCAGTTTGGTACTTTTATTTTCATTTTGTCAACACTGGCGCGGTAAATTTTGAGAAAAGTCCCTCAAGTAACTCCTGTTATTTTTTTTACTAGGTTTCTAATGCTGTCCATAGATCCGTTGTTGCTTTAATAGTTTCCTAGACAACACAGTCTTGACGCTGTTCTCTGCCACCCTATTATACCATGTCACATAGTGTTCTCGCTTGCTTGCTCTCTACGCTCGCTCGCTTGAACAATAAATCACTGAAGAAAAGGTGGTATAAAGCCCCCTAAGCCGCCACAGTATTATAACCCTCGGTATGCAGTCCGTTCCCTGTGGCCTTGTAACTTTGTGTACCCGAAGCGCTTGCAAAATAACTTGAAATAATTTTCCTTTCTTAACTATACTCGTTTCACTTTAACTTGGCCTGAGTTGTTGTTGTTGTTCTTGTTACATCTTAGGCTCCTCTGGATGTGAACCCTGTGTTATGTTGAAGGACTGTCTGTGTTGTGGTGGTGTGGTGCAGGAAGTGAGTGGGTGTGCTGTGGTGTGGGGGTGCCACTTTGCAGTATGATCACAGGGGATTGTATGTGTGTTATATTTTGTGTTAGTATTGTACCAGGGAAGGTTGATGTACTCGTGTCTCTGGGTTCGGTAGTGTCTGAAGGGTGTATGTCTGGTGGTGGCACATGAAGGATGCTGTTTGGTAGAAAGTTTTGGCTGGCTGGGGTGTCTGTGTGTTTATGTATGTGTTTGGTATAGAAAGTTTTGGCTGGCTGGGGTGTCTGTGTGTTTATGTATGTGTCTGGGAAGTGTAGAGTTTGGTGGAGGAGGGGATATGTTGCAAAGATAATCTGTGTAGTGCTGGGCGGTTGTTCGATTTTGTTTGTGGAGAGGATGATGCAACATAAGGTTACAAAGGTGGGACGGATCTTGAGCTGAAGTGATGAACTGTGTGCCTCTCATATTCACTTGGTCTCTGACTGAAATTAATTATGTTTCTTGGTGTAGGCTGTCAGTACTTGTGGTCTTAGTGTCTTCTGCTATCAAGGTATTGTTTTCTGTTCTTTAAAGCTCCTTCGTGTTTTTGTTGGATATGATTACGGCTCAGCTTGTGCGGCAGTAATTCACGGTTGTTTTAATGTATTACTTATAAGTGGAGGATGGAGTTGGGATGTATATGAGAGAGGGTGTGTGTGAATTAGGGAGAGTGATGCAGAATGACAGGGGACAGGGTGGCATAGAGGCCACTTGTTTGTGGCCACCTCTTACGGGATTAAGTCGTCTGGCAATAGATAGATGGATAGACAGATAGCTTATAGTTTCCATACAGTTTGCCGAGTAGTAGCGATAGTTATCACTAGAATATGATGTTAGTCACGAATGAGTGCTGTGGAAAGAATGTAGGGCTGTAGTATTGTCTACTTCTGCTACTGATCTGCCTGACATTCTGGTATGCTTTAAATAAAACTCTGTGCCAAGTTAAAGAGAAAGGCGTGTATGTTTGTGTAGGAGGAACAAGAGACAAGGAGGTATTCTGTGGCCCGTTTTCTTTGTGCTTCCTACAAGACACAGTAATAGTTATGACGGGGCATTGGTGGCAAGTTTGTGAGTCAGCACACACTTACGGCCTCTCATTATACAAGGTGGTCCATATATTACGCCACCCAGTTCTTGTGTGTTGCGGGCACGGCTCAGTGAACATTACCAGTGTCTACCCTGCATCATTATCTATTTCCCACAACCCTCTTCAGGCTTAGCTTTATAATATAGGCTTTAATTTAGGTCCACTGATTGCATGGTGGAGAATTCCCATAACTTTTTTTATGCTTAGCTGTATATCATTGTATTGTATAATCTTTTATGTCCACTGATCACACGGCTGAGCAGTAATTTGGTGAAGCGATCAGAATGTCTTAGCTCATCACAAAAGCCGTCCCCACAACACACAAGACTGCAGAGCGCAATATACTTATCACCTCTATTAAGTCAAAGCCAAAGTTAAAAAGGTAATGAAACAAGACAGAAAATTTAAGTTTTCATTATTAATACTTCAGTACAAAATACATTAACAGAGACAGCAATATAAGTTATGCATTCAAAAGTAGCATTTGTCCACAGAACATCCTGGACTTGCAAGGCAGATCACACCATCACCACCAGGCTTCTCTCGGCAGGTCAGGGCAGATCACCAGCAGCAGCAGCAAGTAATCTCACGGCTGGGGAAGACACGACACCCTGCCGCCACCGCCGCCGCCACCACCACCACACCACCAGGCATCTCAGAGTAGGGGAAGACACCACACCACCGTCAGACTTCTCACGGCAGGACAGACCAAACTTCAGCAGGGTATGACCAGTGTGGCAAGGAAGCAGCAACAAGGCAGCAGACTCCAGCACGACCTGTGGACCAGATGTGTATTAGTTCAAATCAGTGTTAGCTTTAGTTATTTAATCTTCTATCTATCTCTATCTATTGCCAGACGCCTCAATCCCGTTTGGGGTGGCCACAAACAAATCGACTCCAAGTCGCCCTGTCCCCCTCCATTTCACTGCCCTGCTCCCAACTCACACCCCCGTCTTTCATATACCTCTCCACCCCATCCCTCCATCTCATCCTCGGCCTCCCCCTCCCTCTTCCCCCTCCACCTCACTCACATACACTCTCTTCGTCAGTCTTTCACCCTCCATCCTCTCCACATAGCCAAACCACCTCAGTGTGTTCTCATAACGCTTCCTATCGCATCCACATCCACACCACAACGCTCCTTTATATCCTCATTCGTCAGCCTGTCTCTCCATGTGACTCCACAGCCTCCTCTTAAATAACTCATTTCCACTGCTCTCACTCTTGACTTGTGTCCTTTAAACAACGTCCAAGCTTCACTTGCATACGTTAGAGTTGGTATCACAATACTGTCATGTAGTAACTTTTTCACTTCCATGCTCACTTCCCTGTTTCTTATCACTGCTTTCAAAGAACCAGCAACCTTTCTTCCCTGCTGTACCCTTTCAAGCACTTCACCCTCCAAACCTCCATCCTTACTCATCACACTACCCAAGTACTTAAACGTACTCACATTTTCCAATTCCTCACCATCCAACCTCGCTGTACATTCACTGACTTCACCTCTCTCAAAGACTATCACTTTACTCTTCCCTACATTCACCTTTAGATTCCGTTTCTTGCACACACTCCCAAACTCATCCACCAAGCCTTGCAGCTCCCCTTCGTCTTCACCCAACAACACAGTATCATCTGCAAACAACAGTACAGGGAGTTTCCAGACACTATCCTCTTTCACCAGGGCCACTCCAACATCCACTAGCCTACCTTGTACCTCTTTTATTACCCCATCCATGTACAGATTGAACAACCATGGAGACATGACACATCCCTGTTTCAACCCAACTTTCAAAGAGAAAAATTCACTTAGTTCACCATCCACACGCACCGCAGCTTTCGCATCATCGTACATACTCTTCACAGCATTCAACAACTTCCCATCTACTCCATATATTCTTAACACTTTCCACAATCCTTGTCTATCCACCCTGTCATATGCTTTCTCCAAATCCATGAAAGCCGCATACAACTTCTTTCCCTTCTCTAGAAACTTTTCCACTCAAGATCTAAGAATGAATATCTGATCTACACAACCTCTTCCCTTCCTAAAGCCTCCCTGTTCTTCTCCAACTAATTTCTCTGTTCTTTCTCTAACTCTGTCAATAAGTATCCTACCATACACTTTTCCTATTATACTAAGAAGACAAATGCCCCTTTGATTACCACACACTTCTTTTTCCCCTTTTCCTTTGTACAAGGGAATAATTATACCTGACTTCCAATCCTCCGGGACTCTACCTTCCTCCCAGGCCAATCTGCACATCTTCCACATCCATTCTACTACTATCTCTCCCCCATGCTTCAGCATTTCACCACACTCTCCATCAATTCCTGGGGCTTTCCCCGATTTAACTTTCTTCATTGCTTCCACAACTTCTATCCTACTGATTTCTTCCTGTCTTCTCACCTCCCTCCTCCTCCCAGCCATTCCCCAGCCACTTATACTCGCATTACTTCCATCCTCTACGTTCAACAATTCCTTAAAGTGTTCTCTCCATCTGCTCACTTTTTCTCCCTTCTCCACTAGTAATCTACCATTTTTATCTTTCACTCCCCTGCTAACTTCACTTCCACCCTGTCTTACTCTTTTCACCTCTTTCCAGAACATTTTCTTACAGTCCCTCCACTTTACACTCAAATTCCTTCCAAATTCCTCATCCACTCTCTTCTTACTAATCTTTTAACCTCTTTCTTTCTTTCTACATATAACTCTCTCTTCCGCCTCTCAACTTCTTCCACGCCCCTATTTCTCATCCATTCATTGTATGCTTTCTTCTTTTGTGCCACAGCCTGTTTCACCTCTTCAGTCCACCACGCTGTTCCTTGCACCCCCCTCCGTCTTCTCTTCCTTCCACACACCACATCACATGCTGCACATATTTCTTCTGTAAATATCCTACACACACCTTCCACGTCTCCCATCTGCTCCAATTCATATTTGCCCAATCGTTCCTCTACTTCTCTCTTATACTCTGCCTTTTTCTCATCCTCTTGTAACCTTTCCACTCTCCTTGCAACTACTCCTTCCTCTCGTCTTTCCCTTCTTCTATTCCTCCATCTTACTTGAATCCTAATTCGGGCCACCACCAAGTAGTGGTCAGGAAGTCCACTCTCCCAACCTCTATACACTCTTGCATCCTTTACACATCTTCGCATCCTTTCATCCACACACACATAATCAATCATTGCCTTCCTTTCATTCAGTTCACCACCCACCCTTCTCATCACTCGCCATGTATACCTGTGGATCATTTTATGCCTGAAGAGGGTATTGGCTATCACCAACCCCCTCCCAGCACAAATGTCCACTAACGCACTCCCATTCTCATCTATCTCAGCAGGCACACCCCACTCACCAACTATTCCATCCACCTTCACATTCCCACCTTTACCATTCATATCACCAATCAAAAACACTCTCTCATTCCTTCCAAACTTTTCCATGCACACTTCCACATTTGTCCAGAACTCTTCTCTCACTCTTCTAGCACGATCTTGCGTTGGCGCATACACACACACAATCGCCCACATTTGTATTCCAACTTTCAACTTTACCCACACAATCCTTGACCCAACTGATCCATACTGTCTTATGCTACTCTTCCATCTTTTACTCACAACTATACATACTCCTTCCTTTGCCCTCTCATTCTCACCTACTCCTGCACATATACCCCATCCATACTCCCATTCTCTCACACTTTCTCCTCACCATTTTGTTTCAGTTATTCCACATACATCCACTTTCGCACCCTCAAGCACCTGGACAATCTCTCTTTCACCAATATTTTATCCAAATTTCCCATACAGGGTGTTGCATGAAGTGTCTGACAATCTTCAGAAAGTTGTTCTTGGGGCAATTTTGAGTTAAGAATTGCTGCATCAACCTGGGCTAATTTCTCGTCTATTATGCTCAGGTTCTGTAGGGAATGGCAGCAGATTAGAGACTGGTATCGCAAAATTTTATCCCCTGCCACCACCACCACCAGGCCGTTTATTTTTAAATCCCCTTGTAAAACTGTAGAGATATATCGGCAGGACAGTAAATAGTGATCCTACTCTGGTACTCTGTATGGAATTTCAGAGAGGGAGATGATGATGCCACTGATTCATGGGGTTATCTTTAATTTAACAAGAAACACTTTGCTTACCTCTCTATTCAGTTTGCACGAAAATTAATGTTTAAAAGACTGATAATATATTCACGAAATTTTCTTCTTAAAATTTAATAAGTAAATATTTAATTTGAAGTGTGACGTCACTGGTGCATTATGGGAGCAACGTTGAGAGATGCTGGAGATGAGTGAAGATTTTATTCTTTACGGTGTTAGTCTACCTCTTATTATGGTAATTCTTATGCCTATGTGTTTATCAGTGTTTGCTGTCATTATCGAGAGGTGTAGTCGGCTGATGTAAGTTGTAATTATTAGCTATAAGGATGATATACGGCGGTGTGTATCTCCAGGTGCCCAAGATGTCCCTTTAAACTCGAGTAAGCAGTGCTACTTAAATCCCCCGATATTCACACCATCTGTTTAGGTTTTAAGGTCGAATGTGATCCTGTACATGGGCAGGCATAGTAGGTTAATTGGCTGGAAAAAAATGAGGGGATGTGTGTAAAAACTGTAATGGGTAGTTTGTTTACATCGGGGATATAAACTCCGCGAGTCCCTTTAACTCTTGCAATCCCTGTGATGCCCTTTTCAGTTTATTCATAGTGCCAGAAGGCAATTTTATTCAACTTATGCAAAGTCTCTGCTATTGCAGGAGTTCAGTGAGGCTGTGCCTAACCCCTACACTTCCAGAAGTCTATACAAAGCTAAATATAATCATGAGATGGCATGAAAAAAAAAAAAAATCCCTGCTCTGTGAGTTAAACTAGTGAAGACTGAAGGTATTAACATGTGTAGGAGAGACACTGGATAAAGCCTGATTGGAGATATAGTATATTGAACTGGAAGGACTGCATACCTTACATCCTTCATTAACCATTGCTGCTACCTTTAAATAAGAATTATCATACTGAAGGTAATTACTAGCAGCCTTCATTAACATATTACTGTACTGTAATTAGGAGAGAGGTTTCATAAGTTGATTGGAAGTCAGGAGACAGCAGGAATATACCATTACTGTTGAGGGGGATGAATTTGTGTGTAGGCTATGATATAGGAAGCATATCTCAGAATATGGATGTACAAGGTTAATCATATCTTGTATAGTACTTACACTTTCAGATTTGATAGCTTTTCCTTTTGTAATCTTTACTGAATGATGCAATCAGTTCATGATTACACATTATATAATCTCAGACTTCATCTGTGTCACTGTAGTTGGCTCACCTTGACAAATTTTAGTCCTTCTGCTGCTTAGTTCCTGTATCTAAGTGGCAGAATAAGACAGTATTATGGTTTTGCATCCTCCCCATAGATCTTCATTGTGATTTGCATGATAATCTAGTCTTTATCCCTAGAAACAGCTCAGCATTCAAGGTGGAGAGATGCCAGGTTTTTGTCAGTTTAGGGTGGACATGTAGTCTATATGGTTTGTCTTTATTGTTTTATGTATTCATTATTATTATTATTATTTTTTTTTACTGTGGATCAAATTTAGCGATTCATCTCTTCCGTTTATAAATCGGTACAACAGATAGGCTTTCATTCTCAGTTCTCACAGAAGGTATAACCAATGAGTACTGTACTGTCTTCCTGTGCAGTGTATATTTTGTCATTTGTACTCTCATTATAAGTTTCATTAAAGAATTTGTATCATATGTTTAGTTTCTGTGTCACTCAGTGTGTTAAGTTTATGTAATATATGGTTAATCGTTTAAGTCCTGCCGTTGGTTAGCAGTTAAGTTCCAGTTTTTACTTTCTCCCTTTATATAAGTAGCAACTGCTCTATATTCTTTCCATAGCACTTGTTCATGATTAGCATTAAACTGCAGGCTTAGGTATTTCAAGTAGCTCAGGGAATTTCGAGATATCTCCTCCTAAAGCGACATTAATAGGTACATGATTTAGTTTAGTCTGTGCATGTTGTTCAATTTCCCATTTTTTGTAACATGTAAAGAAATAAAATACAGTAGAAGTTTTAGCCAATATATTAGTGGGGCCGCTGTGGCATGGTCAGCATGGTGCTGGCCTGCTGATCAGGAGGACCCGGGTTCAAGTCCCGGTGTGATAGAGGTTTCTTTAAAATGTGGCTGAGGGAAGTTTGCATAGCAGGCTTTCCTTAAAACCACAAGGCCCCTTACACTTCAGCTCACACACACCAAGACACTTACACACACTACTACATCCACACACCAAGACACACACACTGCTACATACACACATCAAGACACACACAAGACACGTACATAGCCACAGCCACCTTCACACAGTAGACACACACTACTACATACATACACACATCAAGGCACACACGACACGTACACAGCCACCTTCACACAGCAGACACACCACACACACACAGGGAGAGGGAGGGACAGACACCACAGGCAGACAGAGAGGGACATATACAAAACACAGGGAGTGAGAGATGAGGGGGTTTTATTAAAAAGTCCAATTTTGGTATACCTCCTGTGGCAAAATTGATATAGCCCCCCCTTTAATATTTTTTGGATATCTTCATTTAGTACCCCCCAGGCACCAGACCCACTCGGCTGAACCAAATTGTCTGGCGTCAGCTGGAACATGATGCTAGAGTTATGCCGGTCATGCGGGGGTTAATGGTGACAGTGTAGTAACTGTCAGGCTCCTATGACTCACTCAGCCGAACAAAATCGTCTGTCAGCTGGAATGGAATACTAGAGTTGTCCCAAGCACCAGAGGGTTAAGAATCTTAACCCTCTGGTGCTTGGGACAACTCTAGTACCCCATTTCAGCTGACTCAGACGATTTTATTCAACTGAGTGAGTCATAGGAGCCTGACAGTGTCAATACCGTCACCATTAACCCCCTCACGACCGACATAACTCTAGCATCATGTTCCAGCTGACGCCAGACAATTTGGTTCAGCCGAGAGAGGATCCTAGGATCCTGAGAGACACTATAACATCACAAACAAAATACAAAATGCCTTCCCTCCATCTTGAACGTACTATAATTCATTTACATTAAGTAAGCTCGTATTTTCGTATTTTTGCAGCTTATTTCATGTACCTTAGTTAAAAGAAAAAAATACTACGAGCCGGTGAATAAAACCAACACTTGTAGACGAAGACTATAATTACCAAACAGTTTCGGTGGACACTGCCACCATCTTCAGTGGTCAAGATAGTAAGGTCAGATAGGAATTACACCTGACCTTCCTGCTACGACACAGGTAAGGTCAGATAGGAATTACACCTGACCTGTCCGGTAATGTCCCCCCAAAAAACCCCCTTGGGTTAATCCCCGCTTACAATCTACCCCACCCCACCTCACCTTTACCCCACCCTTTCACACACACACAGGCATAAAAAGGAACCCTTGTATAGTCAGTATGTCACTCCCTCTCACTATCTTGACCACTGAAGATGGTGGCAGTGTCCACCGAAACTGTTTGGTAATTATATTCTTCGTCTACAAGTGTGGGTTTTATTCACCGTCTTTGATTTATCACGCAAGAGTGATTCATCCAGCCAATACTACGAGCTCTATCTTTTCATAGCCCTTCTTCGTGACTAGCATCGTATTCTAGTTATCTATAGTTACAACTGAGCATTCAAGTTGGAGGGATCACAACTTTAAGCAATTACAGTAAACAAAAAACAAGTGTCGTCCTCTTGACCTCTCGTCTTCGCAAGAATGCAGCGGTGGCGCCATCTTGTGCGTGGAATGCGTGAAGTGCAGGCTCTTGAGTGGAAGGAGCACGGAGCCACGGGAGACTTAATAATATTCGCTAGTCAGCCAGTCTAGAAGCCTGGGACATTTGCCTGAAATAATAATAATAATAATAATAATAATAATAATAATAATAATAATAATAATAATAAGAGAAATAACAACAAAACCAGTCATATACATAATTCAATATCTTAGCCACTCGATCTGTCCATTCCGCCCCTTTAGTACGAGACGCATTTCTCTAAGCTATTTTTTCTAACATGGGAGGTTCGATACGTTTGATTGAGCCTATCCATAAGACTCCTAAAACTGAGTAAATGCCTCTGAAAGTTGCAAAATATAAAATATAAAACGTCTATATGATATAAAAACCTTTGTTCACCTCCGGGACTCGATCTGTGTTAGATAAGACTGGTTTGGTTAAGGTACGGTAGGGATGGGATTGTTGTGGCAGGGTGGGGTAGCGTTGGGTCGGTTATGGCCAGGTGGGGTAAGGTTGGGTTAGTTTTGGCAGGACGGCGTAGGATTGGGCCGGTTTTGGCAGGGTAGGGTAGGACTGGGTCGGTTTTGGCAGGGTGGAGTAGGATTGGGTCAGTTTTGGCAGGATGGGGAAGGGTTGGTCGTGTTTGGCAGGGTGGAGTAGGACAGGGTTGGTTTTGGCAGGGTGGAGTAGGACAGGGTTGGTTTTGGCAGGGTGGGGTAGGATCGGGTCGGTTTTGACAGAGTGAGGTTAGATTGGGCTGATTATGCCGAGGTAGGGTAGGGATGGGTCGGTTATGGCAGGGTTGAATAGAGGTGGGTCGATTAGGGCAGGCGAGGGTAAGCATGGGTAGGTTATGGCTGCGTTGGGGAGGGTAGGATAGGTTATGGCAGGGTAGGATAGGGCTGGGTGGTGGTGGGTTGGGCTGGGTAGGGTAGTGTAGGGCTGGGTAGGGTAGGGTAGGGTAGGCTGAATCAGGGTAGTATAGGGTACAGAAGAGAGGTGGGTATAACTGCCGTTTAGTTCCGTCATATCCAACGCCTATTTCACTCAGTTATACTACACTGTCTCATCATATTTGGGGCGATCTTCCCTACGATTTTTGTTCTTCTCCGCTTAGTTCAGTCCTTTAGCTCATTCATGACCCTTGGCTTTCCTTTTTATTTTTTTTTTATGTGGTGGAGCGCAGGTGCACGAGGCTAGACCACCATAAGTCCAGAATATTTAAGGGTAGGCCACCAAACTACGCCCTGGTAACGTCTACACGTCAAAACATCTGTCCACCTCTGGGACTTGAACTGCGGAGCGCTGGACGCTGAGCTCCCGGTCTGCGGATGTCACTTTTACTCTTTGCTAGCTTCTGACGATATCCTACAGCTTCAGAAAACCCTCTTAGGATGACGGGACAGAATCATGTAACCCTTCAGACCAAGAACGATTTATTTACTTTGTCCTTGCTGACCGCACGATTTTATTCAACTTAGGAGATCCCCTGACAGAGAAGGGGTTGATGCTGGCTGTATCTAACCCCTCAAATTCAAAATTCCTCTCCAGAGCTGAAGAAAATCGTCTGGAGAAAGAATGAAGAAAACTGAAGAAAGTGTTAGAGTGAAAAATGAGTTAGATAAGATTGGTTTGGTTAGGGCAGGGTAGGGTTGGGTCGGTTATGCCAGGGTGGGGTAGGGTTGGGTCGGTTTTGGCAGGGTGAGGTAGGACTGGGATAGTTTTGGCAGGGTGGGGTTGGACTTGGATGGTTTTTGCAGGGTGGGGTAGGATTGGGTCGGTTATGGCAGGGTGGTGTAGGGATGGGTCGGTCTTGGCAGGGTGGGGAAGGGACGGGTCGGTCTTGGCAGGGTGGGGTAGGGACGGGTCGGTCTTGGCAGGGTGGGGTAGGAATGGGTCGGTCTTGGTAAGGTGGGGTAAGATCGGGTCAGTTTTGGCAGGATGGGGTAGGATTGGGTCGGATATGGCAGGGTGGGGTAAGATTGGGTCGGTTTTGGCAGGGTGGGGTAGGATTGGGTCGGTTTTGGCAGGGTGGGGTAGGGATGGGTCGGTCTTGGCAGGACGGGGTAGGATTGGATCAGAGTTGGCAGGGTGGAATAGGAATGGCTCAGTTTTGGCTGGGTGGGATAGGTATGGGTCGGTTTTGTCAGGGTTGGGTCGGTTTTGGCAGAGTATTGGTTAGGTTTCGGTTGGTTTTGGCAGGGTGGGGCAGGATTGGGTCGGTTTTGGCAGGGTGGGGTATGATTAGGTCAGTTTTGGCAGAGTGGAGTAGAATTGAGTTGGTTTTGGTAGGGTGGGATAGGGTTTGGTTGGTTTTGGTAGAGTGGGGTAGGATTGGGTCGGTTTAGGAAGGGTGAACAAGGATTGGGTCGCATTTGGCAAGGTGGGGTAGAACTGTGTTGGTTTTGCCAGGGTAGGGTAGGAATGGGTCGGTTATGGCAGGGTAGGGTAGGATTGGGTCCGTTTTGGCCGGGTGAAGTAGGATGGGGTCGGTTTTGGCAGGGTGGGGTAAGATTGGGTCGGTTTTTGGCAGGGTGGGAAAGGATTGGTCGGGTTTGGCAGGGTGGAGTAGGACTGGGTTGGTTTTGGCAGGGTGGGGTAGGATTGTGTCGGTCTTGACAGGGTGGGGTAAGGTTGGGTTGGTTTTGGCAGGGTGGGGTAGGATTGTGTCGGTCTTGACAGGGTGGGGTAAGGTTGGGTTGGTTTTGGCAGTATGGGGTAGGGATGGGTCGAGTTGCGTTGGGGAGGGTAGGATAGGTTATGGCAGGGTAAGATAGGGCTGGGTGGTGGTGGGCTGGGTGGTGGTGGGCTGGGTAGGGTAGGGTAGGCTGAATCAGGGTAGTGTAGGGTACAGAAGAGAGGTGGGTATAACTGCCGTTTAGTTCCGTCATATCCAACGCCTATTTCACTCAGTTATACTACACTGTCTCATCAAATTTGGGGCGATCTTCTCTACGATTTTTGTTCTTCTCCACTTAGTTCAGTCCTTTAGTTCATTCATGACCCTTGGCTTTCCTTTTTATTTTTTTTTTATGTGGTGGAGCGCAGGTGCACGAGGCTAGACCACCATTAGTCCAGAATATTAAAGGGTAGGCCACCAAGCTACGCCCTGGTAACGTCTACACGTCAAAACATCTGTCCACCTCTGGGACTTGAACCGCGGAGCGCTGGACGCAGAGCTCTCGGTTTGCGGATGTCACTTTTACTCTTTGCTAGCTTCTGACGATATCCTACAGCTTCAGAAAACCCTCTTAGGATGACGGGACAGAATCATGTAACCCTTCAGACCAAGAACGATTTATTTACTTTGTCCTAGCTGACCGCACGATTTTATTCAGCTTAGGAGATCCCCTGATAGAGATGGGGTTGATGATGGCAGTATTTAACCCTTCCAGTTCGAAATTTCTCTCTACTGTAGAGGTGAAGAAAATCATCCGAAGGTAGAGAGAAGAAAACAGGAAAAGTAATGTAGTGGTGAAAGGGCTGTACAGGGGAGGGTAGGTTAAAGTAGGGTAGAGTTGGGTCGGCAATGGCAGGGTAGGGTAGGGTAGGCTGAGGTAGGCTAGTGTAGGGTTGAGAAGAGTAGGGTAGGGTAAATTGAACTGAATAAGTATATACAATAAAATCTGGCGATACAACAACCAGGGTCATATGCCGCCGGATGACAACGAGAATAAAAGCACTCGAAAAGATGAAATACACACACACACACACACACACACACACACACACACACACACACACACACACACACACACACACACACACACACACACACACACACGCACACATACACATACACACACACACACACACACACACATACACATACACACACACACACACACACACACACACACACACACACACACACACAAAATACAATTCATAATTAAAACAAGAAAAACACTAAAACACTAAGAACACTAAAACCACTGTATACTAAATTTTACACGGTAGTGCAGCTGCCTACACCAAGCAAAGGTTTCCCCTTCCACCACAACAAGCATCATCTCCAAGTACCAACAGAAGACTACAATCCCTCTCCTACCCGGTGTTCAGAGAGGTAACGATGGCGCAATTCCCCAACAGTGGACACCATCAGCAAAAGCCGAAGAGTCAGGGGGACGAAGCATTCCACACAGAAAGTAGGGGGAGAGTCCTCCATTAAAAATCAATGAGAGAACCAGGAATGGCCCATTCGGAGCCAGCATAAAGCCGTCTCCCACCTGCATTCAGACCTCGGCAAATGAAGGGGCCCGTTTACCCACAAATATCACACATTTTGTTGGCCCCCCACCGCATCCCACCTACTCTGCCAGTGGGAGCAAACAGTGAGTGGTTAGATGAATATCACTGAGCGAGGCAGGGGAGAGGTGAGGATGGGCGAGAGGCAGCAGCCTTTGCCAGAGCGTCAGCATGCTCATTGCCCACAATGGTACAAAACCACAAAGCAGTCCCTAGCAAGCACAGCCATTCTAAAACACTGTAGACAACAAAAGAGGATTGGACGGGAAAACACAAAATGGAGATCGGCAGAGTCGCTAAAAACTGTATAACAAACAGCAGGGAAGCTAAATATCAATTTGACTGCGAGTAAAATAGCAGTAAGTTCTGCGATAAAAGTAGATACGATGGGGGGAAGACTACTACCACGAATGAAATCGGGAAATATAACACCCAAGCCTGTCCCCTCACGGGATTTCAATCCATCAGTACATACGAGAATCGAGACACTGTGAGAGGAGGCATGTTCTAAAAAAAATAGCAAAGAGCCGCCTGTGAGGAAAGAAAGGCCCCTCTCTCAGGAAAGTAAACACACGGTTGCACCCCTGAGAGGAGCCAGGGAGCCATCCTTGGTACATGCACAGGACAAACAAGAAAGGTTGGAACATCCACATCCCCCATGGCAGCCTGCACCCTGTACCCAAACGGATGTGGATAGCGAGGATACGGTGAGGCAGACACTCCCTCCGGAACAGAGCCAACAAAATCTTCCTGAACTTTAGCAAAGACGGTGACACTAAAGACACTAGTTTGAGGCACTCCCTCCTCTTGAGGATATGAGGGAAACAAGGTGGCACCAATACGGAAAAATTCCATAATCAGTAAAGGCAACCTACCACGCAAACCAAGATGGTGACCTGCAATACCTGGCTTGTGAAACGGTAGGACAACAGCCCCCCGCCAAGAAGCAGGAGTGGACGAATCTCTCCAAATTCTATTTAAAAGACTCAGGAGGAAGGACACTGCTTCATCATCCAGGTACCTCAGCACTGCATGGGGAATATTATCGACTCCGGAGAAGTGTCATGACAGGGAAAGGGTAGACCAAAGTTTACACCAAGACAAAGGAATGTTGTAAGTCTCTCCGCCCCCAGAACGGATGTCCAACACCTTAATCTCCTCCACCTCCATAAGCCTGGCAAAAACCGAAGAACGGGTATCCCTACAGGAGACCTCAGCGGTAGGATAGGGTAGGGAACGCTAGGGCAGGGTAGGCTGGGGTAGGGTAGTGTAGGGCAGAGAAAAGTAGGTTAGGATGGGTTGGTTTAGGCTAAAGTAGGACAGAATAGGAGAGGGGTAAAATGTGCCTAGTCCAGGAACGAAAAATATATCAGTTATCCATGTAACTAGCGTTTTCTATTTCGGTATTTCTTTCCCTCTTCTTCTCTTTTCGACATCTCCTTACACTTCCTCTTTCTTATGTCGTCTGTGTTCTTTCCTGTATCCTACCTCCTTTCCCCCTTTCATCTCCTCTTTTTTCCCTTTTGCTTTGTTTTCCTTCCCTTTCCTGTTGTTTCTCTTTCTCTCTCCCCTCTCTCTCATGTATCCCTCTCTGTTCCATTCTCTTTTCCATATACCCCTTAACTTCATCTTTTCTTTCTCCTCTCTGCTCCTTTCCACATTCTTCCTTCCACCTTCCTTGCATTCTGCTCTTTATGTACTCTTTCCTCTATAATTCCTCCTCCTCCTCTTCCTCTCCCCTCCCCCCTCCACACACACACACACACACACACACACACACACACACACACACACACACGTAGGCGCCCCAAAAGTACGGGACGGTACTGTAGGGAAGTACGGTACGGTACGGTATTTTTTTCACCAGTAAGAACGGTGCCAAATTACGGTACGACGTTTCCTTAAGTACGGTACGGTAGGAAATTAGTTTTTTTTTTTTCCCGTGCCTTTTCTGTGCCCATTGCCGTGCTTAATTATTCCAATGTGACTGTCCACTGTCCAGAATAATCCAGATGACAAATACTGACTTGTAGATAGGATAACCTAATTGTTTCCCTGACCAATGTTTTAAGATATAACCTTATGTTTTAGCGTGTGTGTGTGTGTGTGTGTGTGTGTGTGTGTGTGTGTGTGTGTGTGTGTGTGTGTGTGTGTGTGTGTGTGTGTGTGTGTGTGTGTGTGTGTGTGTGTGTGTGTGTGTGTGTGTGTGTGTGTGTGTTACAGACTTATAAGGTAATATTTCTGGTCAAGCCATAATGAACATAGAATAGTGTATATTTTTAGATGGGAGACGTAAGTAATTACGAGAAGCATATGATAATGGTTATTATATACAGTATATTTCTATTATCTGACATTTGTTTTGCTGTACGTATCTCGTATATTCCTTACCCACTGTAGGCCTACAGAGTTAAGTGATTAATTTATAGATTTGATTATACAATAGTATATAAATAATGATTTGGATTAGGTATTTACTGTAGGGCCGGCTGCAGCATTGCTACTTGACCCGTTAAGTGGTTGAGTTTTATCATAGTCTGATTTAAACACAATTTTTCAAAGAAAATTCTACTAAAATCCAAGTCAGTAATCCTTAATTTTATTTAATCCCATTGCCATATGAATGTAAATCAAATGTTAGGTCAATTACCTCACACACACACACACACACACGCACACACGTAGGCGCCCATGAACACGCATTCTACAACATCCCCCCCCAATCCGTATGCCACCCTTCATTCCCCCCCACACACACGTACACACACACACACACACACACACACACACACACACACACGACTATATTGAAATGGGGAGAGTCGGACGGGAAAGGGAGTGGGGAAAGTGAGAGGGGAGTGGGGGAGTAGGCAGAGTGGACGTGGGAAAGGATTGCAGAAAATGAGAGAGGGTGTGAGGAGTGTGAGAGGGGAATGGGGAGAGTGGGGAGAATGAGAGGGGAGTGGGGAGAGTGGCAGTGGAAGGGGAGTGGGAAGAGACTGCGGAAAATGAGAGAGGAATGGGGAGAGTAGGTCAGTGGGTAGAAAGTAGGTTCAGACGGAGGGTACCACAGCTATAGTGACGTTTGATGACTTTCCTTGGAGCAGCAGAGAGAGAGAGAGAGAGAGTGTGTGTGTGTGTGTGTGTGTGTGTGTGTGTGTGTGTACGTAGTTACTCTTATGCCTGTTCACAATCGTGTGTGTATTAAAAAAAACTGTCATGAAAAAAATCCCTTCTTATGGCCAAGATATAATTTTTTCTGCTAAGGTTTGACCAGCTTTTCTGGATCGAAACGTCTGTGTGATCCCCCTCCCCCCTCTCTCTCTCTCTCCGTCATTGCCTACAGCTAAAGACAAAGACACAGCTACATTATATTCACTACAGTGCTTTTCCCTGCCTCACCCTGGCTCTGCCTCCCTCTCCCTGCTTTTTCCCACCCGTTTCTGCCTCTCCCTGCCAGTCTCTGCCTCACCCTTCTTCAGTGTACGTGTGTGTATTTGTACGTGTGTGAATATGTGTGTGTGTGTGTGTGTGTGTGTGTGTGTGTGTGTGTGTGTAAGTTTGTGTAATTATGTGCCTGTGGGTGTATGTGTCTCACCACAATGCACCGCTAGACACCCACTCCACCCCACCACCAAACACCTTCTTCATTTCTTGCCACAGAAAACTTTAATATTCATGGATCATTTTCAAAAATCAAGTTCGAGTATGTTTTACCGTATTGTGATGAAAAAAAAAAAACTGCAATAGTGGGATCAGATATGAGTACAGAGATGTTTTATATAAAGTGCGAGACTCAGTGGGCAATACGTATGGTGTTAGCTTGGCTGGTGCAGGGAGTCTGTGTTACCATGGCAACCTGCCCACCTCACAACACACACACACACACACACCTCTATCAGCAAGGCCCATCATAGAATACTTGTGTTTGTGTATGTGTGTGTGTGTGTGTGTGTGTGTGTGTGTGTGTGTGTGTGTGTGTGTGTGTGTGTGTGTGGTTATACGAGTATGTCGTTGTGTGTGTGTGTGTGTGTGTGTGTGTGTGTGTGTGTGTGTGTGTGTGTGGTTATACGAGTATGTGGTTGTGTGTGGTTATGTATGTATGTGTGTGGGGGGGTGTTGTTGGGTATGTGGATGTGTTGTGTTCACGGTGGAGTAAGGCATGAACGGTTTGATGTAGTTGCATGTGTGTGTGTGTGTGTGTGTTCACTACACGTCAAACGACTTTGGTTATACATAAGACGACGTGCTATTAAAGTTTGGGCACAACTATAATGCAATGTTCTATGAAGTCAACTACACTCATAATAACGCGACGCTTCGTCTCCTCTGTCTGTCTCCTTACCCTGCGTCTGTCTGTCTTCTATCTGTCTGTCTCTGTCTTCCTGTCCCTCTATTGCAAACCACAAACTTCTCAACTCTCCACAACGTCCTAGATTATCATTGTATCACGCAGTATATTATTTTTTCGTTGTAAATGGCCCAAATTTTCGTCCTTTTGCAGCTTACTTCACATGGGTCATTGGCAGAAACGGACAACGCTACGGCTCTCTGTCCATACCACTTTTTGTGACTTACATTTTCTAGCATTAATCTATTGCTACAACTCAGCATTCAGGTTGGAGGGATGGAAAATTTGGGCCAAGTTAGAGTAAAACGAGTACAGAATTAGCAGAAGCCAAATAGCATACCTTTGGAGGGTGCAGCGGGAACAAGGCAAGATCGCAGTAAGGAGGACAATGGAGGGAAATCCAGCAAATCCAAGCAACAGCCTATGAAGTGACGCCAACAACACTTGTGTCTCACACTCGGTTCAAACGCCCGTCCACTTTATCACTAAACACCTGTGGTTCTGAAGTATGATAAGAGAAAATAAAAACGTAAGTGCCAAATTCAATGTAAGTGCCAACTTAAGTGTGAACAAAAGTGCCAAACTCAGCAGTGGCTGAGATTAGGGAAGACTAAGAAGGAGATGGGAGAGGAAAAAGGAGATTAGGAGGAGATGAAGAGGGAGAGATGGACAGGAGGTGAAGGGGAGGAAAGGAGGGCATGCGCTGAAGAGGAAGATAAGAGGAAGAGGAAATGAGAAAGGGAGGAATAGAGAGAAGGAATGCATTAGGGGACGGGGGAAAATGAAGGAATGAGATGGAAGAACGTAAGAACATAGGATAACTGCAGTAGGCCTGTTGGCCCATGCTAGGCAGCTCCTAGAAGAGTAACTGAACTACTAGAATGAGATGGGGATGGCAAAGAAGAAGGCTCTCCCCACCCTCCAAGACCCTCCAGCTGAAGCCGGCAGGAAAAAGAAAGAACACCACGCAGTATAGAAAAACTGGCGTGGACATTTTACAGGAAAGTGTGAAAGGAGAATAGAGACTATCACAGTGTAACCTGAAAAAGGAAAAAGTATGAATTAAAATTGATTATAAGATTTTTTTTTTTCTATACCCACCCCTTATTTGTCATATGCTTATCTAGCCTATGCTTGAAACTCTCAATGGAAGAGGCAGCAACTACTTTACTATATACGTAGCTTATTCCATTCGTCTACTACTCTATTACCAAACCAATTTCTACCTATTTCCTCACTGAAACGGAATTTTTCTACTTTGAAACCATTACTTCTAGTTCTATTCTGTATGCTCACTTTAAGTACCTTGCTAATATCTCCCTTCATCCACTTAAACACCTCAGTTAAGTCTCCTCTCACTCCACGCCTCTCTAGTGAGTGCAGATTTAGTCTTTTCAATCTGTCTTCATATGACAGGTTCCGAACACTAACTCAGCTTCAATGCTAAGGCGTAGTTGCGAGGATGTCATATTTCCAAAGTACGGGATGCTTGTAGTTTCATATCATCATCATCATCATCATTCTTCTCCCACTATTATACGCCAGGATCCAGGAAGGGGTGATAAATTCATGAGAAACTTTTTATTTTCTTCTAATTTTCTTCTTGTTTTCGTTTCTTCTCGGTAGAAAGTTAAATTTTTGGTGGTGAGTCGCCAAAAACATTTGCTGTTCACTGTTCATGGGACTAGGTTTAAATGCGCGCCAATGTCTTCCCATTCTACATGAGATATACGTACTGTATAGAGGTTCTTTATTTTTCTAACGTATGCTTAAACAGTACAGTATATTTATCCTTTTGCTGCATGTACTGTGTTAGTACCAGTGATGTTCGTGTTCTGTTCATTCTTGAATGCCTTGTTACTGTAGAACAAACTCGTACGAACAGTTAAGACTAAAATGAACGAAACAGCACTCAAAATATCGTCTGAAATAAAATAAAACATGAGTATAAATATTTACGAGAAGGCGCGCTGATGGAGCGCGCCTGGTCTTTTTTACGCTGTGTACGGTGTTAGTAATCGTGATGTTGCTGTAGTCCAGGCCCTTAGGGACTAAATTGTGCAGATTTGTCTACAAGCACCAAATTTGGCTCAGATGTAGACCAGAACATACATATTTCATTTTTGGAGGGCGCCAAGCCCAGCGCTCACTCGGGCCACCATGTTGGCCAAATCCAAAATGGCTGCCAGCTGATACACGAGTGTATCACAACTTCGTATCCAAAAGTCGTAGAATCATGAATGAGGCACTTTTTATAGGTTTTTGACCTCAAGGATTCCAAATCTGACCTCTGTTTTGAAATTCACTGTCAGGATAACCCCCCAATGGCATAGAAAACGTCAAATGAGATTAAAACTATAAGTCGCGACAGCGAGAGGTGGCGGAGAAGCACCTCCCTCAGGGAGGAGTGAGGAAAAGGCTGTCCTTCTCTCGTCCCTGATTGGTCTACGGTGATGGGCAGAATGGGGAGGTGTGAAAGCGCTTATATTTCCCTCATATTACCGTCACCAAATTGATCGCCATGGTTCTGTACTGTATAGAGGTTCTTTATTTTTCTAACGTATGCTTAAACAGTACAGTATATTTATCCTTTTGCTGCATGTACTGTGTTAGTACCAGTGATGTTCGTGTTCTGTTCATTCTTGAATGTCTTGTTACTGTAGAACAAACTCGTACGAACAGTTAAAGACTAAAATGAACGAAACAGCACTCAAAATATCGTCTGAAATAAAATAAAACATGAATATAAATATTTACGAGAAGGCGCGCTGATGGAGCGCGCCTGGTCTTTTTTACGCTGTTTACGGTGTTAGTAATCGTGATGTTGGCTGTTTGCTCATTATTTTATACTCATTTTATTGCAGGACAAACACTTACGAAGAAAAAGAGACTAAAATGAATAAAATAGCACAAAAAATAACGTCGAAAATACAGTATACACATTTACACCAGCTGCCTATGTATTTTCACATGTTATTGTTCATTGTGTTATTGTAGTGGTAATGCTGTATTCCGTTCAACCTTAAATGCATGTAGCCTTATAGAAAATCACACTGAGAACAATATGATACGTAAATGAATAATGTAGCACGAAAAATAAGGCCAGAAATAAGAAAAGTATAAACAAATGTGAAAAATTACGCGATGCCTGGCAACCCGGCTGACCTTGAGGTGTACAAGGGCGTAGAGGAGCGATAAAAGGAAAGAGAGCTGAAAATAGAGAATGCTTAATGGCGAAGGAGGAGAGGAGAGAGATAAGCAAGGAGAAGGTTGGAGCTGACTGACACAAGAAAAAAAGACGATAAAGAGATGATGCAAAAAATTTAGGTTCTGTAATTCCTCTCATGCCTTCGTCATTGTGCCCGTGTTTATCGTTCAGTGTCTTGATTTGTTCCCCCCCCCCTCTCTCTCCTGTGATCCTTACCCCCCCAATACCCTCTCTCCCCTTCCTTCCTCTCTCTCTAATCGCTTCCCCACTTTACACCTCAATCAATTTTCTCACCACCCTTCTCTTTTCTTCTCTCTTTCTCTTCTCTCCTCCCACTTTCGTGTCTCTTCTTTCCCCCCTTCTCTTCTTTCCTCTCCTCTCTCCTTTCCCTCCTTTTTTCCCTTTATCTTTTCTTTCACGTTTTTCTCTTTTCTTTCTCACTTCTCTTTCTCTCCCTTCTTTCCCTTTTCCCCGTGTATTTCTTTCCCTCTTCTTCTCTTTTCGACATCTCCTTACACTTCCTCTTTCTTATGTTGTCTGTGTTCTTTCCTGTATCCTACCTCCATTCCCCCTTTCATCTCCTCTTTTTTTCCCTTTTGCTTTCTTTTCCTTCCCTTTCCTGTTGTTTCTCTTTCTCTCTCCCCTCTCTCTCATGTATCCCTCTCTGTTCCATTCTCTTTTCCATATACCCCTTAACTTCATCTTTTCTTTCTCCTCTCTGCTCCTTTCCACATTCTTCCTTCCACCTTCCTTGCATTCCTCTTCCTCTTCCTCTTCCTCTTCCTCTTCCTCTTCCTCTTCCTCTTCCTCTTCCTCTTCCTCTTCCTCTTCCTCTTCCTCTTCCTCTTCCTCTTCCTCTTCCTCTTCCTCTTCCTCTTCCTCTTCCTCTTCCTCTTCCTCTTCCTCTTCCTCTTCCTCTTCCTCTTCCTCTTCCTCTTCCTCTTCCTCTTCCTCTTCCTCTTCCTCTTCCTCTTCCTCTTCCTCCTCCTCTTCCTCTTCCACTTCCTCTTCCTCTTCCTCTTCCTCTTCCACTTCCACTTCCTCTTCCACTTCCACTTCCTCCTCACACACACACACACACACACACACACACACACACACACACACACACACACACACACACACACACACACACACACACACACACACACACACACACACACACACACACACACACACACACACACACACCCACACACACACACACACACACACACACACACACACACACACACACACACACACACACACACACACACACACACACACACACACACACACACACACACACACACACACACACACACACACACACACACACACACACACACACACACACACACACACACACACACACACACACACACACACACACACACACACACACACACACACACACACACACACACACACACACACACACACACACACACACACACACACACACACACACACACACACACACACACACACACACACACACACACACACACACACACACACACACACACACACACACACACACACACACACACACACACACACACACACACACACACACACACACACACACACACACACACACACACACACACACACACACACACACACACACACACACACACACACACACACACACACACACACACACACACACACACACACACACACACACACACACACACACACACACACACACACACACACACACACACACACACACACACACACACACACACACACACACACACACACACACACACACACACACACACACACACACACACACACACACACACACACACACACACTTAATATATAATATCCACTAACAGCAAAAAACACAAATATAATAAGTGAGTATTGAAACTGGACGAGGAATTGCTTGCAAAAATAATTTATATTATCGATTAATTTTCACAGAAACGTAATGGCAGACGTACAGTACGAAATTAGGTACAAAGTTCGGAACGAAATTTCATTTTATCGCACCAGTACGGTACGGTTCTTTATGTATGCAACGAAACTACGGTGCGGTATTTTTAAACTATCGGAATTATATTTTTTCCGTACCGTACCGTACTGCCACCCTTGGCGCCCATGAACACACGCATTTCTATAACACCCCCCCATACATCCGTATGCCACCCTTCAACCTCCTTTCCTCCATCTCCCCATCCTTCCATTTCTCTCCCTCTCCCTCCATCTCTCCTTCTGCTTCCATCGCTCTCCATTTCCCCCCCTCCCTCCCCCCCCTCCTTGCTCTCCCCTTTCACGTCGCTATTTTTGACAGCTGCCCATCTCACCCACGCCGGTATTCGCGACCTGTTTTCCTCTAAGCATCAAGCTCTGTTGGAATCATTCTCTATTGGTTCCTCGATATTTTGGCTACGAAATTCCCTCTGTATATCAGCGTCCTAACAAACCCAGGGCGCCTGTAATATTAAAACAATAATGCTTACTCCTTTCAATCTTATGACGAATTATTCACGGTGTCCCTAAAAGACTTTAGAGACTCTTCGGACTGTAGTTCTTATATACAGTCGTAGATATAGCCTTCATTAACCCCCTCTTTTTTTTTCAGGCAGGGAAGAAGGAACTAATGGCCAGAAGCCGGCAAGCCTTTTACAACAGAAAATTGAAAAGAAAAAAAAAAAAATGAAGTTAAGAAATAATTTTGAGACATGTAAATTAGAAAATGTCATGCTTTTGAAGGGGTTAACATCATTGCCTAGACTAAGCCTCGTCTTACTACAGGGCAATTTTTTTCACTTTACAGAAACACCGTAATGGGTTAGTCTCAAAGAACGTCCTTCCTCTGAAAATTAGGAGTATTAACGCCATTACTTAATCTCCATGTTCTTAAGTTTTTATGCATTTCAAAAGATTAAGACCCAAAACTGCACCGACAGCTTATATACCCTCTCCGGGAAAAGGTTATAGAGTTGAAATTACACATATTAACAGTGACACCAGTTTTATTATACTCTAATGTGCCGATAGGTAGAGGTGGCAACAACATCCACTCTCCTGTAGTGCTGCCTACTTCTTTGTTTCAGTCCTCCTCTTCCTGTATCTTTCATCCTTCCTGTCTATTATTCTACCCACTTCAGGCGAGTGCATCACGTAACAAGCCCAGTGGTTCCCTGTTACCCAGAAAACCATATGCAACGCTGAGTGGTAACCATACACCCACATAACAGGCCGATGTGCAGCAGACTATGGTCCCCCTGTTAAAAAAGTCCATTTCTAAATGTGACATTTATCCAGGTAATAAACTGATACTCTTCCCACTGCCTTGTTATGGCGGGGCGTCGTCTGCTGCAGGAGAATATCACTTCAAAGCATGGGAAAGTCATGTCTCAAGAATTACTCTACCCGCCACACATGCAATATTCCTCAAATCAGGCCCCCCTTTTATAAGTGACAACAGTTGTGTAAGTCTGCATAGGTTAAGGAAAGTGAAAGAACAGTATTGATTTACAAAGTAAATACATTCACACCCAATACACACGTAAAACTACATCAACAGAATGACTGTGTAAAGTGTACGGTGTATGACAACTTGTAGTCTACTCCACATAGCTATTTTCATAGCTAAATCCATAGTTATTCTCAATTTCTTCCAAAATATTTCCTGGCCATACCTTACTACTTTCTTCTACTAACTTTGTTCACTTATCCTTTATTTCCTATGTCCTTAGCAATTTCTTATATCTTCCACTTTATATCCCACCACACTTTCTATATTCTCCACATTTTTTCCATATCCATACAACTTAATGGGTTCACAAGGATTTTTATGGCCACACGTTAGTCAAATTTCACTGCACTATAGGCGCCTTGCTCAGCCTTCTCTGCTGCCACAAACTGCTGCTGTCTGCGGCTGCGGTAGGCCACTTGCTGAGATGGTACTTAACATCGATAGTCTGGAATTCTTGAAGTAGACGGTATGAGAGGGGCGAGAGAGAGTGAAATGAGGCGGGGATGTGTCCGTGAGTGCTGTGTGCCGGCTACTGCTTTTAGCCAGACCTCTCACCCATCCAGGTCACGGTTTTGCAGTGACATCATCGTCCACTCACCAGTCTTCTCAACTCGACTGAGCAGCCACGGCACATGTGGAGTTTAAAGCATTATTAATACACTTTGGTAAAATGTAATGTGTAATGTGTTTCAGACATTCAGCCACTCATTCCTCTCAGCCATACTCATTCCTCTTAATTACGAGATAAGTGGAATAAGAATGAAAACTGAGGAAAACTATTTCTATTCGATCCCAGACGAAGCAATGATAAGCAATTAAATCTTGTAAACATTGAACGAAACATACACTGAATGAAGAAACCACTTGTTGGACGACGTAAGAAAGAATTAGCTTAGTTCTGCACAAATAATACGCTAATTTTTAGGAATTTAATGTCATGACTTAGTCAAGACGAACCACCCTGCAGGGGCGGTTGCTTGGCTCCAATTGGAGTCTGGTCAGCTAGACATTGCTTGTTTAATAAACCAATAAATGTTCATGATTTTTCCTCAAGGAGTTAATGACAGTTTTATGTAACCCTCCCAGAACGACACGAACAAACCACAGACGATTTAATTGACCAAAACCCTATTCAATCAGAGCTGACGGATTGGAAAAAATTGCAGACTAATACTGCAGGTACCAAAACAATGGAGGCAGTAATTAAGTGTAGTGAAGAGTCAACATTGTGCCAGCCATCGACCCAATATGGTGGACAAAATGTGGATATGGGGGTCAGAGGGTCAGGGTGTAGGAGAGAATATGGTGGAAAAATGCTGGTAGAACAGAAATTGATCATTACTTAAAACACACACACACACACACTAAGGTTCACTGTCAAAACAGACCAACAACAGTACAACATGAACTGAACAAGCTATCAAAGGCTAGCCACGAAAAACGTGACGGTAAATACATAACTAATAAAATGAAAAAGTGAAGCAAGTGACGAACACAGGTCACTTTTCAATATAACCACACCAATTTCCCTCACGATGTCTTTATTTTCGTCAATACCTTGATGTAAAAGTACCTATAAATCTAACTAACCCCGTTGTCAGTCCTTAATCTTGCAGTTTAAAGCCACTGCTCCACGATATGGAAAAATACAGGGGACAAGGGAAGGGGCTATGCTGCACCGCGCCTCTCATCACTACTAGCCAATTCCCACCAAACCGTACCCACTCCCTGGATGACCTACCCCACTCGTCGTTATTGCTACAGCCCAGCACTTTCCTACGAACAACCCCCAAAACAAAAACCACCTCCCTCTATATGTGGCCGTCCTAACAATGATTAATATATACATAAACATTTCAGCTGTACACAATTAAATGCAGATTTACAAATATTCAACCACCAGTGTCACTCAGATCACTCCTATCACCTATTCTTAAAACTATTACTATCAAATTTAAGTCCAAAATAAAGCTGTACAAGTAGTAAATATAGAACATACCTCCATAAATGGTCAATATCCGACTACCACCTTCCCACTAGACACATCAAGCTTTAGTTCAACGGCTGGATCCACTGTCGATGTCCTCTAACATCAGTCACTAATTTCTCCAACTTACTCCCTCACGTATGGACTCTGGTCTCGCGCCGTGCAAGGTTATTCACGTCCCATTGCTCCTGGTTAACTAACTAATTTCATGCAGGTTTATTTCACCTCGACTCTGAATGAAGCACCACAGCTTCACGAAAGCATGAATATCAGTATGAAGTACTCGACGCCACGGAGGAGAAAAGATACGGAGTAACGACTCAAGGTTAAAACTGCGAGGCCATTACCTTCACGCCATCTAGTGCACAAGCGAGATAAGGGAGAACGGGATATAAGAGAACGGTTACGGGGTAGACTATGTTTAGATTATGAATCGGGAATATATAAGCCTTCCACGTGACACTAAGTTAGTCTTAAATAATTATATTGTGCATGAGCATCCTTCACCATTGATAACATGAGGCTGGTGAATAGTGTCCCATATAACGTATTTTGAGACAAAGATTCATTCCAGTGATAAAAGTCTTTGATCCGGAATATACTGGATGTATTAATAATACAGACAAGAATATTATAGTGTATTTATTGAGTATATAGATGTACATGTTAGGTTACATTATTATCCCGGAAACATTCACACGGGCAATACAAACCCATAGCCGTTTGTTGTGTTAGCTCTGTTAATCCTAAGTATCAGGTGGATTGGACTGGACAAAATGCCTTTCCATTGTTTTCAGACGCACTTCTACCACATTCCTGTGGATATCTATATACCTGTGGATATCTGTATATCTATATCGGCATCTGTCTATCTATCTGTCCATCTATCTATCTATTTGCGAGTGAATCACTTAATAACACGCGATTCATAAATATGCTAATACTCACAGGGAAAAAAAATACACGAAATATCCCATGTGCTTCAGCTATTTCCTGTTTCCTTTTCCCTGTGGATATCATCCCTCTCTCTCTCTCTCTCTCTCTCATATATATATATATATATATATATATATATATATATATATATATATATATATATATATATATATATATATATATATATATATACATATATACCTAGGCTGCTTCCCCCAGGGAAAAGGAGGTAGCCGAGACAGGACGACACACTCCCCATTTACTCATCCATTCAAACACAATCATTCGCATCTTAGCCCCAAAGGGGAGAACGGACAGATCCTCACCGCACCACACCTGCATATAATAGTAATTTCCCCGTTATCGGTATACGAGTAATATCCTTTAATAATAGATGGTGCATATCTTCACTGTCATTTTCACAAGATCAATAATACGGCACCATATATGAATATTGTCAATCAATATTGATTGTGTGAGGGCCGGTAAATAATATCCTGCGTTGCCAGTGTGGCGGTATTACCTCAGCAAGTTCACATGTCCCTTATCAATGCCCAACGTATCCTTTATCATACGTGTAATGAAACATAGTAATTTCTACAGATTTCTATATTAGGCGTACGTGCCGAGGCCCAGTTTCAGCTGTTGACGTCTTAATCTGCACCAACATTTATGACCGTAGTACAACTGTTTATGCATAACAGTTTGTTACATCTGTTTTACGCACCCCTTTTTGTCCTTTGGGAAGAAACGAAACCGTAGGTTAGTTCCAGTTAGTGGGTTTTTCCCACAAACAACACAGCGGTGTCCAGGGTTTAGAGCCATGTTTATTTGTACCGCCACGCCCCTCACATCCCGCCTGTCAACTTATGTAAACAAACAGACGACACACCGGCGACCACAATGCCATCTGTTGACCAAGCCAACTCGTTACATTGGTCTCGTGTTCGCCCGTAAGAGTCCGTGACTCGACTCTCACGATGGCCATTTTGTTTTTAACTCTTCCAACTGTGAATTTCTGGCTTCGAATCACGCACGCACACATGCACATACACACACACGTACACACACACGTACACATACACATACATACATACATATACATATAAGCACACACACATACACACACGCACACCACACACGTGTTTGTATGCGTATGTATGTATATATGCATGCATGTGTGTGTGTGTGTGTGTGTGTGTGTGTGTGTGTGTGTGTGTGTGTGTGTGTGTGTGTGTGCAAGCTAAAATCAAGTAGTAGCAGTAGCAGTAGTAGACCCTACCTCAACACTGTTCCTGTGGCACTGTCTTTGATGCAAACCATGCAATGGTGTGCAAGAAGGCAGGCTGTGTGTACGCGACGTCACTGCCAAAATGCTGCAGGAAATATGCCATGATGTCACCACAGAGCCAGCTGTGCTGCCCCTAGACGGCGAGCACTTCACCCACAGAACAGCAAACACATCAAATGATGCCAGAGTGGATGTCAGTGCTGCAGGTTTGCGGACACGTGGGCAGAGGGCTTTCTTCAACATTAGGATAATTGATCCTATGGCAGCATGTCATCGTGAACTGTGTCTCGAGGCTGCACACAAAAGGAATTAACAAGAAAAAAAAAAAAAAACAGACTATCAAGAAAGGATCTAACTTGTGCACCACGTTGGATTCACTGCCTTTGTGTTCACAACATCAGGTGGGACGGGTCCAGAGGCGAGCAGGTTCTCTCGAGACTGGCAGAGATTCTTTCTAAGAAGCGTCAGAGTTCCGTTATGGCCTGGCTGAGGTGTCAACTGTCCTACTCCCTTGTGAGGTGTGCACTGCTATGCCTCAGGGGCACAAGACCATCAGCCCTCAGGCCTGTCTCTCTGGCAGGCATGGATTACGAAGCTACTGTGACTGAGTCACACTGACCAGCAACTCCAATAGATTAATGTTTTTGTTGACACTGTAATACTAAAAAATATAGTAGTAATTAAGTTTTTTATGGTTGGTGGGGCACTCCCCATCCACTCACTCGATGTAGTGCTGTTCTTGGATGCCTGCCCTTTCCTCTCTTCCTTCGTTCTTTCTATCGTTCCTCATCTGCCTTTTTTTCCTTCATTCTTTCCTCGCCAGATGGTTTCCTGTACACCAGGAAACCTTTTACTACGCTGGGTGGTAATCATATAACCAATTTATGGCGCCTGATGGTTTAGTGGGCAATTAAGGCGCTCCAATCGGATTGAGCCTGTGCAAGTTAATATCCAAGGGATGGTTAGGGTTTAATGCTCACGTAATGCCACTCAGGGATGAGTGAGGCTGGTCATTCTCATCATAAATGTGAGGACCAATTTGCCTAGCTCCAGGCTCCTATGCTCCTCATGGGGCAACACAGGATTAGATGATGAATGAATGAATGAATGATGATAAAGTGTTGGCATATGGTTGGTAAGGACAGTGGCTGGTGTGTTTGGGGCCAACAGATTGTATTATGGTTAGTGATAACCTTCACATTACAACTCCAATGGTGAACTGTATTATGAGGCTGGCTGCTGAGCTGCACGGTATAATTCCCAAATGGATGCAGCTGATTTGCTGGTTGCATTATAGTAGTCTGAAAAAGTGGTGGTGGTGGTGGTGGTGGTGGTAGTAGTTGTAGTAGTAGTAGTAGTAGTAGTAGTAGTAGTAGTGGTAGTAGTAGTAGTGGTAGTAGTAGTAGTAGTAGTAGTAGTGGTAGTAGTAGTAGTGGTAGTAGTAGTAGTAGTAGTAGTAGTAGTAGTAGTAGTAGTAGTAGTAGTAGTACTGGTAGTAGTAGTACTGGTAGTAGTAGTACTGGTAGTAGTAGTAGTGGTAGTAGTAGTAGTAGTAGTAGTAGTAGTAGTAGTAGTAGTAGTAGTAGTAGTGGTAGTAGTAGTAGTGGTAGTAGTAGTAGTGGTAGTAGTAGTAGTAGTAGTAGTAGTAGTAGTAGTAGTAGTAGTAGTAGTAGTAGTGGTAGTAGTAGTAGTAGTAGTAGTAGTAGTAGTAGTAGTAGTGGTAGTAGTAGTAGTGGTAGTAGTAGTAGTGGTAGTAGTAGTAGTAGTAGTAGTAGTGGTAGTAGTAGTAGTAGTAGTAGTAGTAGTTGTAGTAGTGGTAGTAGTAGTGGTAGTAGTAGTAGTAGTAGTAATAGTAGTAGTAGTAGTAGTAATAGTAGTAGTAGTAGTAGTAATAGTAGTAGTAGTAGTAGTGGTAGTAGTAGTAGTAGTAGTAGTAATAGTAGTAGTAGTAGTAGTGGTAGTAGTAGTAGTAGTAGTAGTAGTAGTAGTAGTAGTAGTAGTAATAGTAGTAGTAGTAGTAGTGGTAGTAGTAGTAGTAGTAGTAGTAGTAGTAATAGTAGTAGTAGTAGTGGTAGTAGTAGTAGTAGTAGTAGTGGTAGTAGTAGTAGTAGTAGTAGTAGTAATAGTAGTAGTAGTAGTAGTAGTAGTAGTAGTAGTAGTAGTAGTAGTTGTAGTAGTAGTAGTAGTGGTAGTAGTAGTAGTAGTAGTAGTAGTAGTAGTAGTAGTAATAGTAGTAGTAGTCAATCAATCAATCAATCAATCAGCTTTATTTCATATCTATTGATACATAATGGTAATCAGTAGCAGTAGCAGCATCAGTATGGCATCAACAGCAGCAGAGGTACATATATATATATATACAAAAAATCTGTACATATGGACATCACATAATAAGAGGTGTACTGTACAATTATATATCTATAAAAAATCATATTAAAAGACCTGAGGGCATCACGGTGCACATACACATTATTAACATATTAGAAAAAAAAGCATCAATAAAATATAAAAAAAAGGTAAAAAATAAAAACTACCATCAGTGCAATTACAAAGAAGTCCAAAGTGAAATATAAAACTGGCATCAATAACCAATACAGAAGGTCCAAATAAAATATGAAAGATAGCATCAATTAAAAATAAAAAGGTCCAAATAAAATACATTATCTAGCATGAATTAAAGGTAAAATGATCACAATAAAATATCAAAGGTAACAGCTTTAAAAAATAAAAAGGTTAAAAAATACAATTATAATAAAATGGTCCAAATAAAATATAAAAGCTGGGAACCAAGAAAAAGTAAAGAGGTCAAAATAAAATCTAAAAAGCTAGCATCAATAAAAAATATAAAAGAACTAGCACTGGCTCACCTTAAGATTACTACATGGTTTGGTCTGTGCTCATGGTTCTGCAGCCAAGATATTCGTGATCGAATTATATCCATGGCATGACAGGTAATGTCCACTCTGTAGTGTAACTTGAAATGATTAATAACATATTTACAAAAGAAACCCATTTTTAAGTATGGTAGGTTCAAGTTAATGATAGCACTGTTAGACTGCATCAACCTTTTGTAATAGCGGCACTGTGTGAGGGCCACATGGTGCCTCAGTAACAGCTGGTTACAGGAGGCAGCCACATCATGGTTGCTGGCATAGGCTGGCATTCCAGTCATTCGTTTTAAAGCTTTACTGTAAGCCCCCTCAAATGCTTGAAATGTACATGATCTTCGTGTATCCTTATGGTTTAAAAGAGGCAGACCATAGTCTGGCTTACAGTACGAGTTAAAAAGGAATAAGAACGTATTAATATCTATACCACTAAAATTTCTAAAAATGCAATTAAAACTTGAATAAAACTTATTAAGCCTTTTCATTACATCTTTGTCATCTTTAAGGTCATGCCTAATTATGTGTCCCAGATAGTCATATTCATATACAATCTCTAATTCATCGCTGTTTAAAGTTAAATGAGTTATATAATTTTGCTTGATCTTTGAGCCTAAGAGCATGCATTTTGTTTTATCTTTGTTAATTTTAAGTTTTATATCACTTATCATTGATGAAAATTTGGTATACAAATTATTCATGGTTGCAATGGAATTCGCACAGAGCACAATATCATCGGCATAAGCTAGAATATTGATTCTGCTCATACCAATCATGCACCCTTGGCTCATGCTTGTAATTTCAGATAAAACATTGTCTATATACAGTTTAAATAAAAAGGGAGATAGAACACCACCCTGTCTAACCCCGTGTTCCACGTAACAAGGTACACCATGCGCCCCCTTCCATTTAATACTAGCTATCTGGTTCCTTAAATAGTGCATAAGTATGTACACAACATCTATTGGAATGTTCAGCCTTAACATTTTCTTCCCCAAAACGAAATGGTTAACTAAATCAAATGCCTTAGAGAGGTCAATAAAAGTTATAATGCCATTATCACTCTTGCTACTATACTTATTCATTATCTCTTTAAGCAAGAAACAAGCGTCTGTCGTAGACATACCTCGCTGGAAGCCAAACTGTCTTGAACATGGAAAAACTTTTTCTTTTAAAACATCCAGTATTATCATCTCAAATATTTTTAATATACAAGATGACTGCATTACAGGTCTATAATTATTAGAGTCTGTTAAATTACCCTTACTATTCTTAACTATTGGAGTTACTATACCTTTTAAAAGTGGCTGTGGTAAGTAACAATGAGTAAAACAAGCATTAAAAAACCGAGACAAATAAATTAAAAATTCATCTGAGACATTCCGTAAAAACAAGGAGTGGACCCCGTCATGGCCCACCCCGGGGTTCAGACGTGCTATGATCCTCCTCAGCGACACTACCGACACTCGAATAAACATTTTTCGTCCATTTTCCCATTTCTGTTTAAAGTTATTCATGAAATCAAATTTTGCTTCAGTATCATCATGTTGTGCTGCTAAAAATTTCTTATGAAATATTTTTACAATATCATGGTTACATTGTTTACCGTCAATGATATTCATGGCTTTCATTTTCCCTTGTTTTCTCTTCACTTCACACCAAAATTGTCTTTTATCTTTATATCTAAACTTTTCCATAATGCTCTCGCATACTTCACTCTGCTCGTCCCTCTTACAGTCATTCAAAGCCTTTTTGAAATCCTTCCTAGAAGCTATCATTTCATTATGTTCAACAGTCCCTGCTTTCTTACCTGTTGCTAACCACCGCAGATATTTCTCTCTGGCCACCGAATGCAGGCACTTAACGCGCCTGTTCCATCCGGGAATAACCTTATACTTATTTGTCTGTACAGTCGTTCTTGTGTACTCCAGTGATGCATTTACAAGAGCAGAACCAATACTATTATATAAAAGATCAATACTATTAAGGTGAGAGACATCTCTACAGCCCACCGTCACACACAGATGAGCTGGGAGATCACGAAGCTTACTCAAGTCATCGTCAACTCGTCTACGTATTTCATTTATTTCATCAGGCCTTAATTTATTCCAGTTTATTGTATTCAGAGCTTCGTCTTCATTGGATGTAATAGTTGCTAATTTACAAGGTTTGTTAACATTTATTGAAAGAGTAAATGCCATCGGCAAGTGATCCGATCCCATTATACCATTTAATATCTGAAATTCGGAGACAGTCATTGCATAATGATCCCTCCCTACCACGTGATCTAACCATCTACTATAAGTGTTCCCGTAGCTTATAAATGTGCAAGTACTCCTCTCTAATTTCTCGACATCAAAGCATCTTAATAGATTTTCCTGCATAAACGTTGTGAGATTACGCCAAGCCCGTCCTGAGTGAGGATCCGCATTAAAGTCTCCAATAAAATATATATTGTCATATTTCATATCATTTATAATTCCTTCGAGAGCAGCAAGCGTCTCTAGGTATTGCTCCAATGTGTGGCTCTCCCATACATCACTATTGAGATAGACATTCACTAGTAGAAGTCTCATTTCATTAACATTAATATCTAAAATAATAAAGTTTTCATGCAGAGAGATCTGATTTATGAAAAATCTACAGTCTTTCCTGTATAAAACTGCAAGACCCCCCTCAGGACGTCCCGCCATAGCCGTTTTCGCTCTATCAGACAAATAAGCGGCCACACCCACACTCTCATAGTTCTCACTTACAAAATCTAATTTCCATAATTTATCGTTCATTAGGAAAGTTTCCTGCAAGAATATTATATCAATCTCTTTCTTAGTTATTTCTCTTACCAAATCAATATTCTTTGTAAGTGAGCAGCAGTTAAATGTACATATTTTCAGTGTGTGTGCATGCATTGTTAATCCTTGAAAACGCAAAAGTAAACTAATAAAGCTGTAAACACCCAAGGAAAAGTCAGAGGAAAAGAAAGAAAGAAAGAAAGAAAGAAAAAAAAAAAAACTATGCTATAGAAGGTCTATTAATAGACTTTTTTGCTCTGTTATAAAATTTGTCTATAACAATATCTTCCGGCCATAAGTCTGCCTGAAAGAGTTTTTCTCTGTCTTGTAATCTGACAGTTATTTTAAAAGCACTGAACTTATCCGATAATATTCCTAATTTTGTTATATCCACTATATTTACACCAAAGGTATTAGAAATATATTCGTTTATATTATCACTAGTTACCTCCTGATCCACTCGTCCCAAAAACAAGTCAGCAAATCTTGCTGCTGCTTTCAGTGTAATATTCTCTGTCTTCCTTGAGCCCTTTATTCCACGGAAATAATTTCTTTTCTGAGTGTTATATTCTCGCTTCCTTTCACTGCGAGATTTCACCACTGTCCATTCACTGTTCTCCATGGAATGATGTCGCTCATCCACTCTTGTATTTGCTCGAAGGTTCTTTGTAATGGCACCTGTACTAGGATCGTTCACCTTAGTTGATGGGGTAGTTGTCCTCACACTGGCCATGGATACCGTCGTTGTAGGTGCACCAACACTGTCCCACACTGCCTCACCTCGTCTGGCCGATCTGTCTGCCCCATTTGGTCCCAGCACCGATCCTGAATGCACAGCGGTCGTTTTACCCTGACGGTGACCAACATCTCCTTGCTCGGGTATTGGGGTGCTGCATCCCGTCGCGGAGTTCCTTCCATCCCCGCCACTCCACGCCGCACCCACATTCTCCGTCGATGCTGCCTCTGCATAGCTGCGCACATCACGTGCATCATCTCTCACATGAACACTGCGTCCTGGTGTCGGCATGTTCATTCTCATATCCTCCATATCCTTAACATCGTTTATGGTTATGTCCCTAGCAGCTTCCTCCATGCCTGTGATTGCGCTCGAGAATTTAGTTTTTATGTCGCACAAATCAATCTTTATATCACGAACAGTATCAGCTGTGTTTAGCACTTCAGATTTGATATCTAAGATTTTTGGAAGCAAATCATTTATCTTAGCTATTTCTTCAGATAAGTTTGTCAGCACAGGAGCCAGAACCTGGAGTCCCACAGGAGGCATTGTTTTATATGAATCTGTCACAAACTTCACCCTCATTTTTGCTTCACTCAGTTCATTATGGAAATCAAACAAGTCTCTCAAATCCTTTCCCTTCTTATCAGGATCTCTGCGCCACACGAGATCTTTGGTAAGTAGACCACAGAGTATTTCCTTTGATTTCTTAATTTCTTCATGTGAATAGAATGTCCTCACTACATCTGAGAGTGCAGCAATGTCATAATCTTTTACTGCCGAGTTGATGAAGCACAGCAGGCTGTTTATTATTATTTCCTTATCCGCCATGTTGTTTGTCACTGTCTCACGTTTCATTCACTGTTTCATTCACTGTCATGATCGAGACCCCCAGATCAGCCTTGAGGGAGGATATGACGCATTATATAAAACACAATCAGTTTAGCAGCAAGAATTTACGTAATGATTACCACAATCCTTTCTCAGCAGTATAACAGCAAATGTTCTGAGACATCTGTTCTCTACACTCTATTCAGAGAGCGTTAAACCGTGTGAGGGTTCGTCGACGCCACAGCTGTTTCCCATCACAACACTGGCCAGGCCCCACTCACTACATAAAACGTTCATATTACAATAAATATGCACATGATACTCACTGCACGCACAAAGTCCAGTACTTGGTCACTTTAGAAAGGGCTGTAACATACAGAACCAGTCTCAGTCTCACTGATGACAAAAAAATGCAGAACAAAATCGAGAGCAGATCCAGCACCTCCGTCTCCGATGGCGGCCATAGCAGTAGTAGTAGTAGTAGTAGTAGTAGTAGTAGTAGTAGTAGTAGTAGTAGTAGTAGTAGTAGTAGTGGTAGTAGTAGTAGTGGTAATAGTAGTAGTAGTGGTAGTAGTAGTAGTAGTAGTAGTAGTAGTAGTAGTAGTAGTAGTAGTGGTAGTAGTAGTAGTAGTAGTGGTAGTAGTAGTAGTAGTGGTAGTAGTAGTAGTGGTAGTAGTAGTAGTGGTAATAGTAGTAGTAGTGGTAGTAGTAGTAGTAGTAGTAGTAGTAGTAGTAGTAGTGGTAGTAGTAGTAGTAGTAGTGGTAGTAGTAGTGGTAGTAGTAGTAGTGGTAGTAGTAGTAGTGATAGTAGTAGTAGTGGTAGTAGTAGTAGTAGTGGTAGTAGTAGTAGTGGTAGTAGTAGTAGTAGTAGTAGTAGTAGTAGTAGTAGTAGTAGTAGTAGTAGTAGTGGTAGTAGTAGTAGTAGTAGTAGTAGTAGTAGTAGTAGTAGTCATCATCATTTCTTTATTTCGTAATACAGTATACAGTACATATACAGATTACATAATATTACATAACCCAGAAATTCCAGAGGCCTGTGTACAGTACAGAACATACTTAACAATAGCATATCCTTCCGAAAGATGGAATTTGGTAATCACTGAAAAAGTTATATAGTGTACACAATATACTCACATATATACGTATAAATACATATACATATACAGTACACTCACATGCACATACTGTACATCAAAATAACAAATCACTGCTGCTCTCTTAGGGCAATACAAACTATAATTAATGATATAAAAAGATTACAAATTAAGCTTTAAAACACAGGAAAGAATAAAAATAAGTAAACCATAATGCTAAGACAAAAAATATAAAGATAAAAAAAATCATTATAAATATCTGCAAATTATAAAAACAGAAAATCTACAGAACTAAATAAAAAATTATATAAGCATGTACTAAGAAATAAGAAAAAAAAAAGTTAAAATCTAATAAAATAATAATAAAAGGCCACATATGACTGTACATAAAAGTTACCAAAACTAAAAAATCTAAATTATAAGCAATACTAAAAGTGAAACTAAAAAAAATTATATAAAACAACTATACATATACAGTATACACACACACACACACACACACACATATGCATACATATACACACACATTCATATACACATACATGTACACACACACACACACACACACACACACACACACATATGCATACATATACACACACATTCATATACACATACATGTACACACACACACATATAAAATGTGGGATAAAAGTCATGCTAGAATTAAGCTAATAGCCATAAAACATACAAGGATTGCGTCTGTCCTCGTGCCTTTGTATCCAGTCAATCCGAGATCTCAGAATATCCAGCTCTTCATGAAAAATATTAACATTATATACATCTCTGAAGTATTTGAAAAGGTATTGCATAAAAAATCCCTCCTTGATAAGTGGGATATTAATGCTAAAGATAGGGTTTAGCAACCTGAACACTCTCTTACAGTACCTGGCTTGGACTAGTGCAGTGTGATGCCTAAGCAGCAGTTGATTACACCCAGCTGCCGTGATGTGACTGCTGGCAATCATCGGTACTTCACATATACGCTTTAATGCTTTGCTAAAAGCAATCTCAAAAGCTTTAAAATTTTTTGAGTTAAAAGAAGAATCATGGTTCCATAATGGAAGTCCGTAGTCTGGTAAACAATAAGATTTAAAAAGAAATACAAATGTGTCCCTGTCAACGGCTTTAAAATCCCTAAAAATACTATTAAATGAGGCATAAAAATTATTAAGTCTAAAAATAATATCGTCATTGTCTTTAAAATTAAAACAGACATTATGTCCAAGATAATTACAAACCTTTACTACCTGCAGTGTATCACCGTTCAGCTCAATGCTCTCTGTTGTCTCATCCACTTTGTTACTAAAAATAACACACTGTGATTTTGTCCTGTTAACCGTAAGCAAGTGTTCATCTATACAGGCACAAAGTTTACTATATAAAGTGTCCATTTCTGCAGGTGTCTCTGCCAGTAGTACTAAGTCATCTGCATAAGCTAATATATTGCATCTGAGTTCTCCATAGCAGCATCCAACATCAGTGTCTGTTATCTCATTAATAATGCTGTCTATATAAAAATTAAATAAGAAAGGTGACAAAACTCCTCCTTGTCTCACACCTTTCTCTATAAAACAGTAATTACTAAAAGAATCTCGCCATTTAATATTAGCTTGCTGGTTTCTTAGGTAATGCAGAATCATTAGTACCACGTCAACTGGCAGAGAACACCGTAGCAACTTCTTACCTAAAATAAAGTGGTCTACCCTATCAAAAGCTTTACTTAAATCAATGAATGTGGCTAGGCCTGATCTCTTGTACCTAGAGTATCGCTTCATAATTTCTTTTAAAATAAAACAAGCATCAGTGGTTGATGAGCCAGATTTAAAACCAAACTGTCTATAATTTAAAACGAGTTTCTCGGATACGATATCTAAAATAAATAATTCAAAAATCTTTAAAAGGCATGATGACTGCATTACTGGTCGATAGTTAGATGAATCTGTTACATTCTTTTTAGTATCTTTTAATACAGGGGTGATGGTACCCTTCAGTAAATTCCCAGGGAGGTAACAATGAGCAAAGCATGTATTATAAAAACGGGCAAGATAACATAAAAAATACTCTGAGGCGTTCCTTAAAAATAGTGAATTAACCTGGTCATGACCTTGTCCAGCGTTGAGGCTGTGTATTAGCTTTCTTAGAGTTATGCTGGAGATTGTCAAACACATCTTTCTCTCGTGAGGCCAGGCTCTTCTTATCTCGTTACAAATATCCACCTCCGCATCCGCAACACTATGAGGCTGATTACGTAAGAATTTCTCATAAAAAACTTGATTTATTTCCAAGTCACCATTGTGACCATCGATAACATTTGAGAGTTTGTTAATACATTTCTTTTTCTTAACTTCACTCCAAAAGTGAATTTTATTTTTGTTATAGAATCTGTCCACAATAGACCGGCAGATTTCACTGTGTTCATTCTTTTTACATTCATTGAGGACTCGCTTAAACTCTTTTCTGGAACTTAGCATCTCTTCATGTAGAGTTGTACCTCTTAATCTGCCATGCCTTACCCAGTCAAGATATTTTATTCTGGCAACACTGTGTTTGTCCTTGACACAACGATTCCACCCTGGGATTACATTAAATTTGTTTTCATAATACATCGTCTCATATATTTTTGGCTAGAGATCTGGATGCTATTCGTGATGATTTCATACAGTTCATCAATCAATTTAAGATGCCCTGGGTCACGGCAACCTGTTCTACAGCAGTCATGTATGGGTAGAGAGTAATAATCATGTAGATAGGCATCAACTGACTGACTAATGTCACAAATTTCGTGATCTTTAAGTGTATCCCATTTAATAGATAACTGTGTTTTATTACTGGAGTATATGTGAGAATGAATTGCCGACAAACCTCCGGTCAAACTAACTGTGGCTTCCAGTGGTAAATGATCAGAGCCAATAATGCTTTGCCGTATGCCCATATTCTCTATCTTTATACAGTTATGCTCATTGCCCAAAACATGATCTAGCCATTTAGACACAGAGTTGCCGTAGCCTATGAACGTGTAAGAATTACTGTCAAGGTTGTCCACATCAAAGCATCGTAAGGAATTTCTGCTCATAAAATCAGAAAGATTTCTCCAAGCTCTTCCATAAAAAGGGTCAGCATTAAAATCACCAATTAAAAACACACAGTCATAATTCAAAGCATCAAGGAAATGATCCAGCCTGGAGAGTGATTCAAGATAGTTATTTAAAGTTGTAACTTCCCATACATCACTCTTCAAGTAAACATTAATAAAAACAATTGTAAAACCAAAAATATTAACACTAAAAACCATAAAATTCTTCTCTAATATTATTTCATTAATTTTTAAATGTACATCTTTTTTCCATAGGATGGCCATACCTCCTTCTGGCCTGCCCCCCGTGCTGGTTAAGGCCTTATCGGAGAATGTGGCACCCACACCAACACAGTCATAGTCTTCATCAACAAAATCGAAAATACCAAGTTTATCGTTAGTTATAAAAGTTTCTTGTAAAAATATAAAATCATAACCTGATGATGTTAACTTTCTAACTGGATCAATATTTTTCCTCAGAGAACAGCAGTTATACGTACAAAATTTTATAAAACCAGAAGCCATAATAAAATGGAAAAAGAAAGTCTAAAAAGGGAATAAAAAAAAAAAAATTCTTAATTGTATTTACCGATAATAAAAAGAAAGATATTTATAAAAAAAAAAAAAAAAACAGCTAAGAACTAAATTTACTGTACCTGTCTCTTGGATCTGTCAAAAAACTTATCTACAATAATGTCCTCAGGCCAAAGTTCTGGGTTAAACAGTCTCTCCCTCTCAGAAAGTTTTAGTGTCACCTTAAAAGCTTGATGCTCACCAGTTCTAATCACTAATTTAGACACCGATACAACTTGCACCCCAAAAACATCAAAAATAAAATTCTTCAAATCATCACAGGACACGTTATTATCTACTCTTCCTATAAAAATATCAATTAATCTTGTGGCTGCTTTAACTGCAGAGCAACCAGTCCTAAACACGCCTGTCACTCTCGTAGTTACCTTATGACTGTCCTTTCTTACTCTCCTCCGATTGACAAGTGTCCACCCTTCATTCTCCGATGTAGTGTCAGGAGGGGCCCTGGAGTTCCTACTGGCAGGGACGAGGCAACCATCCTTAGGTATAGCACCTGTATCCTTAGCGGTCAACCCATGCGGTGGTGGGCTGCGTCCCACTCTAACCTTGCCCCCACCCACTGGCTCATTCCCACCCGCTGCAGCCGCACCCTCAACTCGCCCCTCCTCACTGAATGCAGTAGCAGCCTCAGACACAGCAACACCGTCATCGCCACCACCAGCCATCTCACCACCACGACCACGTCCTGAAGATACCTGTTGGCCGAACATTCTCTCACGTCGTTCATCTCCATTCCTCATCATTCTTGACTCAGCATCCCTGCACCCTTCTCTCCGTCCGTGTGCTTCATTCGCACGACCACTCTCACTGACACCTGGAGTTGACGCCACTTTTGATGCATAACTTCTTTTTGGCATACTGGTATTTCCTCTCGTGGCATCTAGTTGCGAAGTTGGTGCAACTGGTTGAACAGTTGGGCAACGAAGGGAAGTCAGGTCTTCAACAGTATTAACCTCACCTGTTGTGACGTCTCGAACTGCTTCATCCAAACCCAAAACAGCACTCATAAATTTTGTTTTTAAGTCAATAACATCAGCTTTCAGTTGGCGTAGAGTATCAGCAGTATTTATCACCTCTGTTTTCATATCAAGTATCTTTGGAAGCATTTCTTTAATACTGGTTGTATCTTCAGTAAGACTAACTAGAAGAGGACCAAGCTTTTCCAGTCCGATAGGCGGCATCCTTTTGTGCGAGTCCGTCACAAAGTTTACAGGCTTCTTAGCTTGCTTCACTCGCTCATACAGCTCAATGAGATCTTTCACTTCTTTTCGCTTTTTGTCAGGGTCTCGTCTCCAGCTCACATCTTCACCCAAAATTCCACATAATAATTCCTTCCCCTTCTTAACTTCTTCATAACAATAGAAGGAGTTAATAATGTCAAAAAGGGTCTCATAAGGATAGTCATTCCTTCCTGAACTAAGGAAACACAATAGACTGTTCACAACATAGTCATTTACCGCCATAATTTGTGCTTACTGGCAACTCTTGGACAGAGTTAATCATCACAATTATATAGACTGTTATCACATCAGCGACAATAATGTCCCCATCCATCAAGATACAGTAAGCTATACACATCAACACAACACTCGGTCTTTTTAATATCATGCAGTCAATAATAAATCACTGATCAACTGGAGAAAAGCAAATTTCTGGTGAAATTGCCCACCATTTTCTGTCACAGGGTCCCTGGCTTAGACCCGATCAAGAACACAGTCATAAAATGCATAATCACAGAGTTATCACTTACGTCTCTTTATCAGCATGTTCCCGAACACTTCACAGTTAAGGAGTGATAGTCCATAAAATCGCAGATCACTTATATCTGGCAAAAAATTGAAGGAAAACAGGAGCTCTTTCTAAGCTGTGGCAAGGAGGTGGCCCCCTGGCGGTCAGTAGTAATAGTAGTAGTAGTAATAGTAGTAGTAGTAATAGTAGTAGTAGTAGTAGTAGTAGTAATAGTAGTAGTAGTAATAGTAGTAGTAGTGGCAGTAGTAGTAATAGTAGTAGTAGTAGTACCTTATTACCTTATTTCTTCCCCATAGGTAAGCCTTCCATACCTCTTCTCTTTATCTCTCTCCATCTCTACCTCCGTCTCTCTCTCTCTCTCCCTCTCTCTCTATCTATCTATCTATCTCTCTCCATCTCTACCTCCGTCTCTCTCTCTCTCTCTCTCTCTCTCTCTCTCTCTCCCTCTCTCTCTCTTTCTCTATTTCTTATGTACTTTTTTTTTTTAGAGAGAGAGAGAGAGAGAGACACGGGGGGGGGGGGAATACCGGAGGGAAGGAGAGAGAAAGGGAGGATGGAGAAGGAGGAGGGAGAAGGGAGGGAAGAGCAGGAAGGAGGGAGGAGGGAGGGAGGAAGGAAGGAAGGAAGGAAGGAAGTAGGGAGCATAAAGGAGGAAGGAAGGAAGGAAGGAAGGAAGGAAGTAGGGAGCATAAAGGAGGAAGGAAGGAAGGAAGAAAGGGAGGAAAGAAGGAGGGAAGGAAGGGAGGAAGGAAGAAAGGGAGGAAAGAAGGAGGGAAGGAAGGGAGGAAGGGAGGAAAGGGAGAAAGGAAGGAAGGTAGGAAGGAAGGAAGGAAAGAAGGGAGCATAAAGGAGGAAGGAAGGAAGAAAAGAAGGGAGGAAGGAAGGGAGGAAGGAAGGAAGGAAGGAGGAGCCAGAAGGGAGATAAGGGCGGGGGGGCAGGGGGAGCGGGGGGGTAGGGGGTAGGGGGATGTGACAGGTTAATTAGTAAGTAGGCCTATCCAGGTGTGTGTGTGTGTGTGTGTGATGGTGTGTGTGGGTGTAGCAGTGGCAGTAGGAAATGAATACCCGGTACATGATATATTGGTGTGTGTGTGTGTGTGTGTGTGTGTGTGTGTGTGTGTGTGTGTGTGTGTGTGTGTGTGTAATTCACCGGGTCGGTCAGGATCACTTGATGGTCGTGATCGTCAGCTTTTTACCCTCCCGGAAGGGAGCTGAGAGCTCATATAGTCCGATTTAAGGGCAAGGCTGTGACCTTCACACACCCACACACCCGTCCCCTTACTCAAGGGGGACAGTAACCACCCACTTCGTCAGTGAAACTTTTCGCAACCTGAGCGAGGCGCGAACTCCCGTCCACCAGCTGGCAAGCGAGAACGTTACCACTGCACCAGCGAGCGGTGTGTGTGTGTGTGTGTGTGTGTGTGTGTGTGTGTGTGTGTGTCTGTCTATATGTGTGTATGACTTTGTATGTGTGTGTGTGTGTGTGTGTGTGTGTGTCTGTCTGTCTGTCTCTATCTGTCTGTCTGTGTGTGTCTTTGTGTGTGTGTGTGTGTGTGTGTGTGTGTGTGTGTGTGTGTGTGTGGAGAGAGAGAATGGAGAGACTAACTAGGAGAGTGTTTGTAAGTGAGTTGAACCTACAATGGGGGAGAGGAAGACCGAAGATGAGATGGAGGGACGAGGTGGGTTGGAGAGAGGGCTGCCTGATGGTGGAAGAGAGGGTGACGTGGAGGAGATTTGTTTGTGGCCACCCCTGTCGGGATCATGGCGTCTGGCAATAGATAGACAGACGGATAGATAGACAGATAGATAGTTAGATAGATAGATAGGTAGCGATAGTAAAACAAGGGCGGGTAATGGCGGTGGGGGAGTTGAGAGAGAGAGAGAGAGAGAGAGCCAGGAGCCCCCACCGTGCACCCATTACCATATCAACATTCGACCCTTCAGGGGGCCTCCCACCCACCACCCCCCTGACCCCCCTACCCACGCCAGCCAGTGTGTGTGTGTGTGTGTTGTTACGAAACAGAGAAAGATAATGTACACTTTAAGTGAGAATACTAAAAATCACTACTGTCCCGTAAAGTTCCAGGTTCAAAACAAAAGAGTTAGGTAAAATTACAAGTTAAAGTTTAATGCTTAAATTAACAACAAAACATTCAGGACTCATAAGGATAATGTAATGGCAAATAAACAGGTTAAATATATGGTTAACTGCAATAGCCTCTATTAACACGAAATTAGCAAGAGTAAACTTATCCAAGTCAGCCCTGATAAAATGAGATACCAGATAATACTCAGTGAATGCCAGATAAATAATTACAGATACAAACTATTATCAAAAATGACTGACATAAAGAACCCTACATGAATTACAAAAACTTCACTAGGCCTACAAATTAAACTTATGCTATACAGTACAAGAAAGAATGCAACAACAGTTATACTCAAATTACACACAGCTGCTAGATGGTTGGAGATTTCTTGAGCACTCACAATAATAATATCTGTACAGGGGAGGACAGAGATGTGAACAAAATGAGGAGCAGATCTAAGTGGCAATGATGCAGAGACTGAGCTCATTATATAGGGGCTGGCAGAGCCTGATACAACTTGTAAGAGGGACGCGCAAATGAATCCATGGGGACAGAGAGCTGAAAATCCCGCAAAGTATAACAGAGAGAACGACTTACTCTACTATAACGGTAGAAGGGGGGGACTGAGGCAGAACACGCTCGTGATCAAACATGCAGCATACTGTGCGTTAAAATTACACAAAGGATGATGAAATCATAGGCTATGTAACAGTGTGTGTGTGTGTGTGTGTGTGTGTGTGTGTGTGTAATAATAATAATAATAATGATAATGATGATAATAATAATAATAATATTAACTAACCTAGCGTCCTAAACACACACACACACACACACACACACACACACACACACACACACACACACACTTCCAAACCTCATTACCGTTGGAGTGAGGCGTAGGCACAAGGGACACACCGCCTAATCTTGACCCCGATGAGTTCCGAGCGCTTGCGGGTCTTCCACCACGGGACGCCTTGAGCCACACTTGACAGGAGAGAGAGAGAGAGAGAGAGAGAGAGAGAGAGAGAGAGAGAGAGAGAGAGAGAGAGAGAGTGTGTGTGTGTGTGTGTGTGTGTGTTGGAATGGTCACGCACATATGGAAGGCTTGTGTGTTTGTATGTGTGTGTGTGTGTGTGTGTGTGTGTGTGTGAGTGTGTGTGTGTGTGTGTGTGTGTGTGTGTGTGAGTGTGTGTGTGTGTGTGTGTGTGTGTGTGTGTGTGTGTGTGTGTGTGTGTGAGTGTGTGTGTGTGTGTGTGAGTGTGTGTGTGTGTGTGTGTGTGTGTGTGTGTGTGTGTGTGTGTGTGTGTGTGTGTGTGGATGGACATGCACATATGGGGGGGTGTAGTTGTCTTACTCCCCCTCTATATTTCCTGAGGGGGAGGGAAGGGAGGGAGGGGAAGGAAGGGGAGGGGAGGTGAGGGGAGGGGAGGGGAGGGAAGGGGAGGGGAGGGAAGGGGAGGGGAGGTGAGGGGAGGGAAGGGGAGGGGAGGGGAGGGGAGGGGAGGGAAGGGCAGGGGAGGGGAGGGAGAGAGGGAAGGGAGGGAGGGAGGAAAGGGAAGAGAAGGGGAGGGGAGGGGAGGGAAGGGGAGGGGAGGGAAGGGAAGGGAAGGGGAGGGAAGGGAAGGGGAGGGGAGGGGGAGGGGGGGGAGGGAAGGGAAGGGAGGGGAGGAAAGGGAGGGAGGGGAGGAAAGGGGAGGGGAGGGGAGGAAAGGGGCGAGGGGGGGGGGAGGGGGGGGAGGGAAGGGAAGGGAAGGGAAGGGAAGGGGAGGGAAGGGGAGGGGAGGGGAGGGAGAGGGAAGGGAAAACTGAAGATGATTAAGAAAGAGAGGGGAAGGGCGCTGAGAGATGGACCCAGAGGAAGAGAGGGAGGAGGAGGGGAGGAAGAGGGGAGGGGAGGGAGGAAGAGGGGAGGGAGGGAGGGAAGAAGGAGAATAGTGGAGGAAAGGGAAGAGATGGGGAGGTGAAGGAGGAAGGAGGAAGGATGTTAGAGAGAGAGAGAGAGAGAGTTATGAAGATCCTCCAAGCCACAATTACCACTACCACCACAACCACAACTACCACAATCACCACTACCACAACAACTGCAACTACCCGGTACCATATAATCTCTCCTCTCCCTCCTCTCTTCTCTCTCTCTCTCTCTCTCTCTCTCTCTCTCTCTCTCTCTCCTCCTTTTCCTCTCTCCCTGTCTCCTTACCTCCGTCCCTCCTTTTCTCCTTCCTTCCCTCCCTCCCTCCTTCTCTCCTTCCTCCCCTCCCTCCCTCCTTCCTTCTCTCCTTTCCTCCCTCCCTCCCTCCCTCCTTCTCTCCCTCCCTCCCTCCCTCCACTTTGTCAAATGTGGACAGAACTACTTACCCTGTGATGACTTCATTACTGGCACGAGAGGGAGTACAAAGGAAGTACAAAGGCAGTACAAAGGCAGTACAAAGGGAGTTCAAAGGGAGTACAAAGGGAGTACAAAGGGAGTACAAAGGGAGTTCAAAGGGAGTACAAAGAGAGTACAAAGGGAGTACAAAGGGAGTACAGAGGGAGTACAAAGGGAGTTCAAAGGGAGTTCAAAGGGAGTTCGAAGGGAGTTCAAAGGGAGTACAAAGGGAGTACAAATGGAGTACAAAAGGAGTTCGAAGGGAGTACAAAGGGAGTTCAAAGGGAGTACAAATGGAGTACAAAGGGAGTTCGAAGGGAGTACAAAGGGAGTACAAAGGGTGTTCAAAGGGAGTACAAATGGAGTTCAAAGGGAGTTCAAAGGGAGTACAAAGGGAGTACAAATGGAGTTCAAATGGAGTTCAAAGGGAGTACAAAGGAAGTTCAAAGGGAGTACAAAGGGAGTTCAAAGGGAGTACAAAGGGAGTACAAATGGAGTTCGAAGGGAGTTCAAAGGGAGTACAAAGGGTGATGATGATGATGATGATGATGATGATGATGATGATGATGATGATGATGGTGATGATGATGGTGATGATGATGATGATGATGATGATGATGATGATGATGATGATTATGATGATGATGATGATGATGATGGTGATGATGATGATGATGGTGATGATGATGATGATGATGGTGATGATGATGATGATGATGATGATGATGATGATGATGATGGTCATGATGATGATGATGATGATGATGATGGTGATGATGATGATGGTGATGATGATGATGATGATGATGATGATGATGATGATGATGATGGTGATGATGATGATGATGATGATGATGATGATGATGATGATGATGATGATGGTGATGATGATGATGATGATGATGATGGTGATGATGATGATGATGATGATGATGATGATGATGATGATGATGATGATGATGATGGTGATGATGATGATGATGGTGGTGATGATGATGATGATGGTGATGATGATGATGATGATGATGATGATGATGATGGTGATGATGATGATGATGATGATGATGATGGTGATGATGATGATGATGGTGGTGATGATGGTGATGGTGATGATGATGATGGTGATGATGATGGTGATGATGGTGATGGTGATGATGATTATGATGGTGATGGTGGTGATGATGATGATGATGATGATTTGACACGAGACTAAGCAGCTGGTGGTCGTGTGCTTGGGGAGAAGGGGGGGGAGGGGTGACACTGAGAAGGCGTGAGGGCCCAGGGATGGGGAGGGAGGGGAGGGGAGGGAGGGAGGGAGGAGGGAAAGGAGGGAAGTGGGAGGTGGAGGGAGGGGGAGAGAGAGAGAGAGAGAGAGGGAGGGGTGTAGATAGGGGTAAGGGAAGGAGGGAAGAAAAAAGGGTAGGGGAGGGAGGGAGGGAGGGAAAGGGAGGGAGGGGGAGGGAGAGGGTTAAGACAGCAGGTGGTATGTGATGGGGTGGTAGGTGGGGGAGGGAGGGGAGGGGAGGGAGGGAGGGAGGGGAAACAGCAAGAGGGCAGAGATAGGGAGGGAGGGAGGGAGAGAGAAGTGAAAAGGGAAAAGGAGGGAAGGAAAGGGAGGAAGGGAGGGAGGAAAGATAAGGAGGAGAGAGGGAGGGAGGGAGGAAGGAGGAGGAAAGGTAAGGAGGAGAGAGGGAGGGAGGGAGGAAGGAGAGGAAAAGGTACGGAGGAGAGAGGGAGGGAGGGAGGAAAGATAAGGAGGAGAGAGGGAGAGAGGGAGGAAGGAGGAAAGGTTACGGAGGAGAGCGGTAGGGAGGGAGGAAGGGAGGAAAGGTAAGGAGGAGAGAGGGAGGGAGAGGGAGAGGGAGAAAAAATGAAGGGAGAAAATGAGAGAGAGAGAGAGAGAGAGAGATTCTTTACGGCGTTCAAGCTGTTATAGAGAGATCTTGAGGGAAGGGGAGGGGGAGGGGGAAGGGGAGGGAGAGGGAGGGGGAGGGAGGGATCTACACTACCTGAAACTGTCGCCTCTCCTCACACCTCTCCCCTCCCCTCCCTCCTCCCCACCCCCTCCTCCCCTCCCCTTCCCTCCCCCTCACTTTTTTCTCTCCATCCATCTGCTCCTGTAACC
>NW_027642670.1:0-7500 GCF_032717465.1 Coenobita brevimanus | reverse complement strand
GTTAGGGAGCTGCCTTAACTGACGAGAATACAGGCCATGATTTAAAGAACTGGCTAAGCACTGAGTCAAGAGAAGAATATAACTGAGGATAACTGAAGAAGGTTGGCAGACAAAAGCACATAAACTAGCAGAACACAGCACATAAAGAACATAACAGAAGAAGGAGGCAGACACAAGCATATAAACACAGAATATGACACCGACAGAACACAGCACATAAAGAACATGAAAGTGTAGCTACAAAAACCTGGAAGAACAAAGAACATAACTATGAACATGCAAGTTTAACTGCAAAAAGGCAGTGTGAGCTGGGAGCAGGGCAGTGAAATGGCAGGGGACAGGGCGACATGGAGGCGATTTGTTTGTGGCCACCCCTTACGGGATTAAGGTGTCTGGCAATAGACAGACAGATAGACAACAACAAACATGCAAATTTAACTGCAAAAGCTTGGCAAAACAAAACATAAACAAAAAACATGAAAGGATAACTACAAGAAATTGGAAAAACAAAAAGCATATGAGGGGAAAACTTAAGGTAGGTTAGTCCACGCTAGACTGCTCCTGTAAGTGACTAATCTATAAGCGTAAGATGTAAATAGCAAAGAAAACTATCACACGAGTGGATGGCACAACCCACAAGAGGCCACATTATGAGTTGTATGGCAGGCACTGTAGCTCCTTTTTGTTAGTGATTTATCTTCATTTTTGCAACTCAGTATTCTCCTGCATTATTTTGTTCATTACCAGTTACATACAAAAGGACACTGAGACGCAATGGGAATGAATCACAGAGATGTGTTAAGTCCGCAAAAGCCTCTTGTGGTATGACTCTGGGTGCCGTACTAACACTCATATTTCACATGATAGATAGTTTATTTTTCACTCTGGGATAAAAAATGACAAGAGACACATAACCGCAGTCATCTAACATTCTCACACAGTTGCTCAGACATCTAACATTCTCACACAGTTGCTCAGACATCTAACATTCTCACACAGTTGCAGTCATCTAACTCTTCAGGGGGAATTAAAAACAGTTCAGTGGGGGTTAAAAAGTAAATATTCCGACGTTTATTTATGCCTTGATGGCATACCTGTGGGGTGGGAAATTCACTTCTTGGTTTCTTAGGTGTAAGGTGCTTCATCTGCCACTGTCAGGCTGCATCAGATGGCATGGGTCTTCTTGGGCCACAGATCCAGGGGCCTGAACTTCTTCTGTGGATGGAAAATTCTGAGTTAATACTACATAGTTTTCAGCCAATGGAACAGAGCTATTCTTACAATATGCATAGTCATTGGCCTCTGGTTGCTTCTTCCCCTCCCCCCCCACACATACACACACAAAATGGAGCAATAAATGGCAAATGGAATTTAATGTGGACAAGTGTCATATAATTAAGTTTGGTAAAAGTGAGAAAAGATCAGATTGACAGTATAAGTTAGGAAGATCAGCCCTACACATATCAAAAAGGGAGAAGGACCTTGGAGTGACCATCAATAACAGACGATCTCCAGCTGACCACATCAGTGAGAAGGTAAGTAATATGTATACACTGCTTGCAAATATGAGAACAGCATTCCCATATATACATGAAGACATGCTAAGAGAGATAATAACATCATTCATCAGACCAACCCTGGAGTATGCATCAGTAGTCTGGAATCCTCATCTCAAAAAACACATAGATAAGATTTAAAAAGTAAAAAGGGCAGCTACAAGATGGGTACCAAGCTAAAGGGATCTAAGCTATGAAGAAAGACTAGAAAAATTGAATCTACTACACTACAGGAGAGAAGGAAAAGGGGAGAAATGATTATGCTATACAAATCCACAAAATGAAATAGACATAAATGAATATATAACCTATGGGGAAGCATCAGCAAGAGGACACTGCAAAAAGTTACATAAAAAGAGAGGCAATAAAGGCACAGGGAAATTCTGTTTCCCAAATAGGGCAATTGATCAGTGGAATGCACTACCAAATGAAACAGTGTGTCAAAACAATTCATAAATTTAAGGATATGTATGATAAAAATGGTTTAATACATGGGACAGTGCAAGCCTGACTCATTCCTGTAAAGATACAATTAGGTAAGAACACACACACATACACACACTTTACAAAAAAACATATAGGCTGAAGGTACCAGCATCCAGGGCAACCACAATGCTTGTGTTATGCAACAGACTGTGAAGCTTCTCATTACTGTTCTATTATCATCATCATCATCATCATCATCAGGACCTCCTTTCCCACCCTAGGACAGGGAGAAGAGTAGCAATGTCCAGACAGCCCAAGTTTGCCCAGTCAAATGGGCCACACTTCCACTCACTCATCATTCAAGTCCCCAGAATTCTGATACACCAAAAACATTCACCACATTCTGTAGCTTCGCATAAATGTATCCGATAGAGTCAATCCGTTCTACGGGAATAAAAACTCATTTACAACACAGTACACATTACTGAATCCAAACAGCCAATTTCCAAAATATTTTTTCATGCTACAATAAAACTGTCTTTAAATCTGCACTAATTAGGTGAGATGCGATATCAACCCCTCTCTGTTTGTACCGTTTATACAGGCATGTTGGTGCCTTTATAAACAACACAAACATACAATATCAACCCCTCTCTGTTTGTACCGTTTATACAGGCATGTTGGTGCCTTTATAAACGACACAAACATACAATATCAACCCCTCTCTGTTTGTATCGTTTATAAAGGCATGTTGGTGCCTTTATACACAACACAAACATACAATATCAACCCCTCTCTGTTTGTATCGTTTATAAAGGCTCCAACATGCCTGTATAAATTAAACATCAATGCCTCTCTGTTTGACTACTACTACAACCATCACAACTACTACTTCTACTACTACTACTACTGTGCTACTGCTATTACTACTACCACAACCATCACTATTACTTCTGCTACAACAACTACTACTACTGTAACTACTACTGCCACTACAACCACTACTACTACTAAAACCCTTACTACCACTACTATACTGCACTTCTTACACTAAGCCATGCTCTTACCTTCCTATCAGTCACCCCATCAGAGTCCAACTGAAGGCAGCACTGATGGAGTTCATTATGGGCCAGGTTGTGTGCTGTACTATCTATCTATTGCGAGAGGCCTTGATCCTGTAAGGGGTGGCCACAAACAAATCATCTCCATGTCGCCCTGTCCCTGCCATGTCATTGCCCTGCTCCCAGATCTAGAAAAAAAATAAATAAGAAAATCAATTAAACCTATTCACTGTACATCAAAACAAAGCATTATATATCTTGCTGTCTGTCTGTCTGTCTGTTTATGTCTGTCTATTTGTCTATCTACCTGTCCATCACTCATTTATCAAGGCTCCTACATGCTTGTATGTGTTGGCCTTGGTCACAGGAAGGCTGCTGTCCATGCTGCTCAATCTCTAGCACCCTCTCTATCAGCCCCTTATCCCTGAGGTCACACTCTATGACCTCATCTGGGTATTTGTTTTTTTTTTGTACTGTCTGATACACTGCCATACTGAACAACTTCTGCCTATCAGATTTCATTTATTTCCCGAACTGCTTCTCTTTGGAACTCACTTCCCCAGAATACTTTCCCCCAAACCTTCAACCTACAGTAGTTCAAGTCCAAGTGTTATGGATTTTTTATGAATAGAGGACACTTGTTATGTGGTATATGGATTCTATTTTTTTTTCCTTCCTCTGTTTATCTTCTGTAAAAATAAAACACACACTGCTTAGGAAAAGGTATTTGGGAGCTTCCTCAACTGACGAGAATGACTCAAATGACTAGAAAAACAAAATCCTAGAAAAAACATAGAAAAAAAAAAACTTCCTCAAATGACTAGAAAAAACAAAAGTGATACTGGTTACCTAACTGTTAATCCATTAATCATTAATTAAAGGTTAACTTTTTTGTTATCATGTAGCTTTTAAGTTAACTGTGAAAATCAATACAGTATTGGACTAATTAACTTCCATTATACAGTATTTAACTCAAGTCCATTAAGCCAAAAATATAAGATAACCAATTACATGTCTGTTTTATTTACTTTACCTTAGCCCAGCCACGGTCGCAAACACAGCCGAATTTTGTGCATCGTATGAGACTGAGTTTTGTGTGTGTGTGTGTGTGTGTGTGTGTGTGTGTGTGTGTGTGTGTGTTGTATCAGATAACAAAGGCTCTTTCCCTCTCTGGTCTTTGGTAACTACCAATAACATCCATGGCTTCACAATTCATCTACAACACGACATACATTCTACCACATTTCCATCTTCTGTGTGTGTTTAGCATATTATATTCTCTTAAGTATATCTATAGAGGTAGCACTCAACATTTGATAAACTTTATCAAGCATCTATTATTTTCAGAGTTTCAATACAGACACTTGTGTGATTTTGTTTTTTGTAAGTCATCATGGCATAATGGCATCCCAAGAACTTGAATCTGTTGACACTGATGACACTGTTGTGGTTGAAACTGTCAGTGCCACTGGACCTCAGCAGGAGCAGGCTCAGAACCCCTGGCCCCACCTGGACCACTACTTCTTGTTCAAGTCAAGGGAAGGAGACAAGGTGATGTTCAAGTGCAAGCTGTGCCTGCCCAAGGCTGTGGCATCCAAGGGACACATGACAAGCCTCAACAACCTCAAGCAGTTTGAGGAGAAGGTCAAGGCAGGTTCATCTCGTGGCCAAGCACTCCGGTATTACCCAGTGTGTTGTCACCTCTGCTGCCAAGAAAGCATGCCAGCCTTTTCTAACTCTAAAGCAACAAAACTATAGTCTGGGTTCCAAAGCCCTGGGAAAAAAACCAAAAAGGATTACTTTATACTTTTGGCACTTTTTAAAGTGGTTTTAGGGCAAAAAATAGATTTTGTTTTTTATAATACATATATATTAACATTAACGGTTTATCAATAACTTCCGTAACATTTTTAACTTATTAACTGATTTACGGTTATGGAAGTTAACTTTTTGGTTAACGGATTAATGGTTAACGAGATGAACTATTTGATTAACGATGGCCACCTCTGACTAGGACACAGCGAGTCACCTGTACCTGCTGGGCCAGGGTGAGTGATGACAGGAGAGACCAACACTGATACACCTTCCTTGATCATAGCAACACGGTCCTGAAAAAAGAAAGAAATCATCACCACCACCATCACTTTCACCATCATCACTGTTGTGCGTTCTCAGATCGAATACTGTTCACCACTGTGGAGTGGATGTGGAGCGGTTGCATTGAGGTAGTTGGACAAAATTCAAAATAAAGCCCTTAGATTAATCAATAATCCTGCCATAACGCAGGACCTTCCTCCATTATCAGTACGTAGAGATGTTGCTTCTTTAGCATTATTTTATCGATTTTTCACCGTAAGTGCTCTGACCAACTGGCTTCAATTGTGTCTCCCCTTCACATTTTCTCCCGAAATACTCGGGCAGCTGGGAGCGCCCATGAACTCACACTGTCTCCCCCACGATGCACAACCTCTGCTTATCAAAATTCATTTATCCCCAGAACTACTACTCTCTGGAATTCACTTCCTGGGAGTTGCTTCCCACATACATTTAATCCTCTCGATTTTAAATCCAATTGTTATAAGTATTATATGAATGGAGGATGCCTTCAGGCACATGGACTTATTTTTTTTTTCCCTTTGTTTTTCCTTCCTCCATGCATTATCCAATTAAAAAAAAAATCTTCACCACAATCACTGTCACCATCATTATCCATGTCAGTATCATCACCACCATCACTTTCACCATCACTGCTGTCATCATCATCTTCACCACAATCACTGTCACCATCATCATCATCATCACTGTTTTCACCATCATCATCAATCATCACTATGACCATCATCATTTTCATTATCATCATCATCATCATTATCATCATCATCCAGACCTACTTTCCAACCCTAGGATGGTGTGAGGTAGGGTACAGAGCCAGAAATAACTCAACAGAATGACAAACTAAAGCCTATCTAGTTGAATGTGCCACACACTCACTCCGTCACCATTCCAGCCCCTGGAATCCTGACTCCACCTCACAAATATCCTCACTTAAATGCTTCATATTCTGGCATTAATATCCTGTACATCTCATTAGTAAGATGGAAAGATGGTTATTTTATGCTGTGTTAAGTAGACAAACAGACAGACTGACAAATGAGGAAGTAAAGGAGTATTGTGGTGTTGATGTGGTTGAAAATGTTAAGAGAAATACTCTGAGATGGTCTGGCTATGTGGAAAGGATGGACAATGAGAGACTGACTAGAAGAGTGCATGTGAATGAGGCAGAAGGAGAGACCAAGAATGAGATGGAATGATGGAGTGGAGAGGATGGAGAATAAGAGACTGACAGGAAGAGTACACGTGAATGAGGTGGAGGAGGAGGCCAATGATAAGATGGAGGGATGCAATGGAGAGAGATAAGAGAGAGGAAGGGTGTGAGTTGGAGGGAGGGAAGAGGACAGGGTAACATGGAGGCAATTTGTTAGCGGCCATCTCTTACAGGAATAAGGTGCCTTGCAACAGATAGATAGACATAGATAGATAGAAAAATGGATAAAGTTACCAGATAGAGACATACCTGACACAATATATAGCAGACTGAGTGTGGAGATACCAGGCCATTCTCCAAAAGTGTTTATAGGAGCTGCAAGCCAGGACTGCAGCAGTGCTTGTTGCCCACCACACTGTAAAATACAAAGACATGATAATGGTGATGATAATAATAATAATAATAATAACCATCATCATCATCATCCAGACCTCCTTTCCCACCCAAGGGCAAGGTGAGGAGTAGCAATGTCCAGACAGCCCAAATCTGTCCAGTCCAATGGGCCATGCTTCCATTCACTCATCATTCAAGCCCCCGGAATCCTGGCTCTATTGGATACACCAAAAACATTCTCCACATTCTGTAGCTTCACACAAATGTACCCGATAGAGCGGTATTTGGTAAAGATTAAATTCCATACAACTAAGGCAATGACAGGCTTCAATAAAGCACTACTTTCTCAGAAATACAATACTACAGTAATGTAGATATGGACGCCAACTCCACTGAACTCATTAGTGAATTGATTGTGTGTAAGGGACTGCTGATTAGAAGACCAATTTATGCAAATGCAAACAGCCTGTCAAAAATATTCTTTCATGTGTGTGATGTTTTTTCGTAATCAGCATTTCAGTGATGAGTGGTCTCTGCTCTTGGCAAATCTCATAAGTTTACTAAGACATGTAGAATAGCCACGATGGTTAGGTTACAATTTTGACCCATGACTGAGTTAGGCTGGCCAGCTAGGTAGCAGAAGACACTCTGGAAGTCCCCCAGTAGTACAGTAGCAAGGAAATGGGTAACCAAATTAAGATTTTACCTGTGTATTAGTTATACAAAGATACATGCTATTGCCATTATATAGATATAAATAAAAAAAGAAGTGCATGTTAGAAAATAATATATATCAATC
>NW_027642669.1:137500-148844 GCF_032717465.1 Coenobita brevimanus | reverse complement strand
ATCGGTAAACATTACCGCAGTGGAAGGGTTTAATAGGAGACTGTAGGAGAGTCAGGTGGAACAGGGGGAGAGGGAGGGGGAGACTGAGGATGAGATGGAGGGATGGAGTAGAGAGGTATATGAGAGAGGGGGGGGGTGAGTTAGGAGGTATGGAGAGTGAGTGACTAACTAGGAGAGTGTATGTGAGTGAGGTGGAGGGGGGGAGAGGGAGGTGGAGACTGAGGATGAGATGGAGGGATGGAGTAGAGAGGTACATGAGAGAGAATGGGCTTTGTTAGTCTCTTTTAAGTTGGAAAGAGTATGAGAGTGAGGTGGAGGGAGAAAGCGAGGAGGAGACTGAGGATGAGATGGAGAGATGGAGTAGAGAGGTACATGAGAGAGGGGTGTAAGTTGCAGGGAGGGAAGCGAAATGGCAGAAGACAGGGTGACATGGAGGTGATTTATATGTGACCACCCCTTTTGGACTTAAGGCATCTGGCTGTAGATATATAAATGGAATACAGAACTGGACAGTTACCATTTACTGTATAAAACTACAAAACATTATATTCTGCATGGTAGTTTGACTGTTGAGGCTGGAGTTGTCTGTGGCAGACCAAAAAAGACTTGAGATGAGGTCCATACACTGTGACTTCAGGGACAAGGGACTGTGGAAAGGCTGCTAGAGATCAAGCAGCACAGACAGCTGCCAATAGGTGACCAAGGCTGATGTATGCCAGCAGGTCAGAGCCTTTATAAACAAAACAAAATGTAATGAATGATAAGATGCAAAAAATGTATGAATTTATAAATGTTCTGGCCGTGGAAAGAGATGGAGAACAAGACACTGACCTTTGATGCAAGGAAGAAGGAACCAAAGGCCAGCAGCCTGCAAGATTGTTCCCTCCAAGAAAAAATACATAGATGAAAATAACAGAGCCAAATCTGTGGATTCATTCATCCTTAGATACCTGGACATATTATGTTTAAAAGACTGTGAAGGCGGCAGTAGGAAATACAGACAGAGGAAGACAGCTCCAGAGTTAAACCTGTTGCATACATGAAGGGCTGCAATAGTTCACAAACCTCCTATCTACCTACACTGGAGGTCACAGGCAGTAGGAAATACAGACAGAGGAAGACAGTTGCAGAGTTGACTCAAGTTGCATAAATGAAGGACTGGGAGTAACAGTTAACTCACTCTCCCTGTGTACCCAATTTCACTCACCTACCTACTGTACTTACCTACTCTCCTACCTACCTACCCAAACTGGAGGTCACAGGCAGTAGGCAATATAGACAGAGGAAGACAGTTCCAGAGTTCACCTGTTACATAATTGAAGGACTGAGAGTAACAGTTAATTCTTGCATTAGAGAGCTGGACAGAGAAAGGATGAAAGTTTGCTGCCAGATGGGTGCTACGTGCCCTCTCATAGGTGACTACTGTATATGTGAATGATGTGGAGGGGAGGAGGGGGAGGGGGAGAGTGAGGGTGAGTTGGAGGGGTGGAGTGGAGAAGTATAGGAGGGTAAGGAGTTAACCTTGGAGAAAGGGCAGCCAGATGGTAGTGGACAGGGTGAGATGGAGGTGATTTGTTTATGACCATCCATTAGGAAATTAAAACATTTGGCAATGGGTAGATAGACAGACAGACAGATAGATAGACAGATGGACAGACAGAAAGACAGATATAGACAGACGCAGATACTGTATGGTGGATGGGAAGACCAACTTTAAATGGAAAAGTTGAAAGACAGTAAATTAATGGTTTTTTTGACACTGTGCAATATAACTGTTTATGAAAAGAGAAAGAAGGATAGCAGAAGAAATGAAAGAGAATGAGGAAGTAAGGACAGAAGAGAGAAGGAAAAATACAGCAAGGAAACAGGAAAGAAAGAAAGAAAGAAAAAAGAATGGAAGGAAATGTGAAGATGCATGGAAGGGTGACTGGAAAGAGGAAGGAAGGATGGAAGAAGAAATGAAAAAAATGAAGAAAGAAGGAAAGATGAGAGAAGAAAGGAAAAATACAGCAAGGAAACAGGGAAGGGGGAAGAAAAAAGGAAGTAAGAAAAGAGAGGGAAGAAGAAAGGAAGAACTTAACATCCCTTCCATAGAATTTCTTTTTACTTTGACTTGGCCTACAACTGCCATCTCTCCACCTTGAATGCTGAGTTATGGCAATAGATTAGCACTAAAATACAATGCTGGTCACAAAGAGCTATAAGAAGGTTAGAAAGTTAAGGTGAAAGAACTAGAGTACTATATTCCCCTGTTAATCCCCTGTTACAGCTCAATATTCAAGGTAGAATGATGGAAACTTTACACCTAATTATGGAGAGCCATGTGGAGAGGATAGAGAGTGCAAGACTAGCTAGTGGAGTATAAATAAGTGAGGTAGAGGGGGAAGAGGGAGGGGGAGACTGAGGATGAGATGGAGGGATGGTGTAGAGAGATGTATGAGAAAGGGGGGTGAAAGCTGGAAGGAGGGCAGTGAAATGGTAGGGGACAGGGTGACATGGAGGCAATTTGTTTCTGGCCACCCCTTACAGGATTAAGGCATCTGGCTAGAGATAGATAGACAGATTAAAGAGAGAGAAGGATAGTTAATTATTATCCACTATTACCCAGAAAAGATGCAGTACAGAACCTAACCCAACCTAAAATAACATTCCAGCAAACCCAACCTAACCCATCTAGTTGTAGTTTACAAAGCCACTCTCACAAGATTTGGATAATTCTTTTGCTTCTTGTCAGCAGCATTTATCAACATAACTTTTCTTGCATGTTGACAGGATGGAGGATGACAACAGGGAGTGGAGGGTGACAAGCGTGAATGTCAGGGGTTGGCGAGAGACAGACCGAAAATGACCTTGGACGAGATCATAGAGTGCAACCTCAAGGATACGAGACTGAATAGGGAGGCTGCCAAAGATCAAGCAGCATGGATAACCATCATTAGGTGACCAAAGCCAATGCATGCAAGCAGTTGAAGCCTTTTTAAATGATATAATGAACAGTTTAATGGCAATTCATTTGCAAACTGGTGTGAGATTATTAATAAACTGGCAGTTCTGAAGGGGTACTGGTAATAGAAAACAATGTCAAAATCTGTCACAACTGAACAAGTCACACACAACACTATCAGCAAAACAAAATTGGAAAGTAATAGTGAGTGAGAGTGGCCTTGTACAACTGTACCAGCCATCCTGACTTGGTAAATTAATGGTTTTCCAAGTTGCTGCTGCTGCTGCTGTTGTTGTTGTTGTTAGGGAAGCATCTGAGGAACATTTGCTTAACCAGGCAGTGGAGTCATCTGGTAATATCAGTGCCACCACATGAAGGCAACCCTCTCTAAAACCAGTTCTGCAAATAATTTACCCTTTTTAGCACTAACTCAGCATGGATGCAGTAGGTCAACTCTGGAACTGTACTCCTCTGTCTGTATTTCCTTTGCCTATCACCTCCAGTCATTTAAATACAATGTGTCCGGGTATCTCAAAATAAAGAGATCTTGAATCTTTTTTCTTGAAAGAACTGGAGTGTATTGGTGTTGTGATGAGAAGAGGTAGATGGAGACGGTTCAGGCATGTGGAGGGGATGGAAGTATTGACAACTGATACAGAAGGTGAAAAGATGGGAATGCTGGAGGTAGGGTTAAGTGAGAAGCTGACCAAAAAAGGACAAGGGAGGAAGTCATAAAGCATGACCTCAGGGATAAGGAACTGAGGGAGGAAGGCTGCCAGAGACTGAGCAGGCATGGACAGTCGTCATTGCGTGACCACTGCCGACGCATGCAAGCACGCTGGAGCTTTCAATATGACAAAGGAACAATTTGCAGGTTTGTAACCTTTTTAGTTTATTTTTCCTTGCAGCATACAGCACATATATGACCACTATATATGACCACTAGTTCCTACACCTGGAGAAAACCACAACAAACTACAGGCATCACCTGGATGTCTGGCTGGCATTATCTTCCAGCATCTACAAGATCAGCACACAACAACCTTCCACCAACAGAAAACAAATCCAAGGCTGAAAGTCGTGTATAACAGAGTAAATGCTCCATACCCAGTATACATTTCATCCACCTACACTGAACAGACTCAAGTAGTTCGATTTTTTTTTTTTAAATAATAGAACAGAGGAAGGAAAACAAATGAATTTAAAAAAAGTAATCCATACACCAGATTACTGTGTCCTCCATCTTGGCAAATATCTGTAACAGTTGGACTTGAACAGCTGTAGGTTGAAGATTGGAGGGAAATAACTACAGGGAAGCAAGTTCCAGAGAAATGCAGTTCGGGGAATGAAAGAATTCTCATATTGGTAGGCAGAAGTTCTGCAATATGGTTGAGTGACATTCCAGTCATGAGCGCTTTGCCAGATGCCCGGTGTAGCACGAGGGAAGGCATGGAGAGGTGGTACCATGGACACAACTTCATCTAAGCATTTGCCATAAAAATATCTGTAAAATAATGCAAGGGAGGCAACATTCCTTCTTACTTGTAGGAGAGGTAGTTTATTTATAATAGCAGGATTATTAATCCAACAGCTTTGTTCTGAATTTTGTTTAGTTATTTTAGTGCAACCTTTCCACATCCACTCCACACGGGTGAGCAATAGTCCAGCTGAGAGTGCACATGACTCATAAACTACAGCTATCACCAATATCACCACATCAATATATAATATCACCAATAAAGCTCTGCATTCCATGCCTCCCTACAACAGAATTCCATTAAAGGTCTAACATGAGTTGTGCATAGTCGTACCATGAACTTGCAGGAACGGCAGACGGTGGATTTAAAAAACTTTGTAGCCACAGCCCAGCTTTACCAGCCACAGTGTGGATATGGTGGTGGAACCTTAAATTTCTGTCCACCACAATGGCCAGGTCTTTACTGGCAGTTGTTAATGGGACAGGATGATTACCTATAAAATATTGGCCAAAAGGCTAAGGCACAATCCAGTTCCTGCCAAACCTAAGTGTACCACACTTACCTGGGTGAAGGCGTAGGCCCCAAGACTCGCCAATACTGTTCACCATGTCTGTGTCAAAATATGTTGACAGTACCACCTACAGACAATACACACACTACTGTTCCTGTTAACTTTTATATATATTTTTATATAATTTGCAAAACTCTTGTGAGTTCAGAGATGAAGTCACGTGGCTGACGTATATAAAAAACAATACAAGGCCCAACACTGAGCCCTGGGGTACTCAAAGTTACTTAACAGCTCGGAATTAGCTCTGCCACCATCCACCAAAACAAACATCTTTCTCTTGGTATTGGTGAAGCCAAGCATTGTTGGTTTTGTGCTGGGGCTAATCAAGATAATGCGTACCTTTCCCAGCACACTGAGTTTAAAATGTCACAACAATCCTGCAGACGACAGCCACTGTGCAAGCTTGTGTTTACGTCGCTTACGGTAACAACTAAAGTCTACTAAAAAAAAAAAAAAAAAAAAAAAAAAAAAAAAAATCCTTTAAAGGTCTCGTCAAAAGAGTCAATGGGGTATGCCAAATTCCTCCAAAATTTTAATAATGTAAAAAGATATAGAAAAGTGCACGCCACAGTGCAAGATTATGAAAAACCCAGGATAAAATATCAAACGAAACTCGGATCCACTCCAATCTAATATTAATTTTGATATCTATAGTTCAAGAAGAAGTAAATAAATAAACGCTGTATTGCAAATTTATGAAAATATAATAAGGACAAAATATCAAACTTGAATATCAAAATCCCTTGTCATACTAATACCTGATACTGGCGCCTTATTTAAAATTCGTTTTTTAGATAATTTTATACTGTTCAAACACATAATAATATTCTTCATTCAGATTCCCATAAAGCATCATAAACTCTCTTAGGCTCCTATAATTCACTCTCAGCTGAATAAAATCGTCTGGCATTAGCTGGAGTGAAATATTGGATCTGCTCCAACAATGACACACTCAAGCCCTCAGTCTCTCGATTTTAATTCACTGCCTCATCGTCCACTCCTCCCTCACCCATCCAGATAATTACTCTCGCTCCTTCACTCCCCAAATATCCATCTCCCAATCCCTCACTCCCTATTTTCCCTCTCTCACTCCCTGCAACTTTTAACTTCTCGCTCCCCATTGCACTTCTCTGTTATAAAATCACACCTTCAGATTTCTATATTCTGTCTGTCTGTCTTTCTGTCTCTGTCTGTCTCAGTGCCGGTCCTAGCTTTTCTGAGGCCCTATGCTGGATCTCTTTTGGCCCCCCCCCCCACTCTTTATTTACATTTCTCCCTCTACCCTATATATTCACCCCTCAAGTTATACCTCTATCCTGTGCAATGTAAAGTAAAAAACTTGCACTGCATAATCTTTAATTCTTTGAATAAAAATAAAATAATGATACCTTGTGTGAAGCTATAATTTACAAGTAATTATTACTCAGATAAATCATCATCATCATCATTCGGACCTCCTTTCCCACCCTAGGGCAAGGTGAGGAGTAGCAACGTACAGACAGCCCAAATTTGCCCAGACCAATGGGCCACGCTTCCATTCACTCATCATTCAAGCCCCCGGAATCCTGGTTCTATCGGAGATATATAAAAACAGAAATGATATATAAAAACAGACATAAAAACAGAAATGTTCATTGACATATAACTCCACAGTGGCAAAAAGGCTACAATGTATATATATATATATATATATATATATATATATATATATATATATATATATATATATATACACTGTAAGATTATGAACTACAACTATTAGAAATGGAAAAATTTATATCTAAAATGCTTAATAGTGACATACAGGTTGCAACAAAAATATTGAAACAAAACCTGCAACATCAGTAAAAATACCATTATAATCGGTAATAATTCTGAAATTTACACCACAACGCTGTAGGCTCTCATATATAAGTAATCATAATCCACAGAAAGTTTGAAGATTCTAATGTTATTGTAATGCTGAGTTGAATTAGGCTCGACTTCTCGTACCTATTCAACTCAACGCGGAGCGGGGTCCTCTTTCGAGACCGGAGCTAGTGCAATGAGAGGTAGGACATAAAAACCTTCGGCAACACCATACACGTATATTACTTCAGTCAGACACAGGACAATTCAGCAGACATTACATCACAATATAGAGCAATACAAAAACCTTATCTAAAATATTGTGTATCTCGCAGGATACTAGCTTTCTAGATACTAATGACAATACAACAAATCTTAGTACTAGGAGTAGTAATACAGGTGAGCAAGTGGAGCTGTGAGGAGGGAGGGGGTTTGTGATCCACCAGGAGGAGGTAGGGGAGACACGGAGAGTGACTTAAAACGGCGAGGAGACAGTTATGGTAATATTTAAGGATGCCCGATATTAACAAGGGAGTTAAGGTGTTTTCTGTTGGTGAAGATTCTTTGACAATTAACTCTGATTCTTACTTTGACTTTAAGAGAGGGAGCGAGGGATGGAGAGAGTTTTTAGGAATAGTAAAGTGAGGAGGAATATCGTTATTATCAGCTGTCCTTGTTGTTTTGGTGAAAATAGGTTTCCACAGGCATAACTTATTCATTACACATCTCCTAGATATGTTATAGACTCTTGCTTCACAACGCGTAACAAAGTCTGAACACTCGTAAATACTACTCCACCATATTAATGAGATTGTCAACAGCACTCCAATAATATTTTAGTCTTTTCTTCGGCTCTAGAGATATGTCTTTAGAAAGCTTCGGATGACACTCTGCACGTATTTTCACTTGAGGTCTCAACCCACATTCTCGTCCTTCAACTGGGTATTATGCCCTGGTTTGCCCTAATTGAGATTACATAGTTACTGCACAATACTTATTCTAAGGGAAAAGGAGTCACACTTAACCTACTTCACGATTGTTACAGGGTCACTGTATTTCCTCATGGAGAGAACACGGACACATCGTCGTGATCCGGTCGGACTGGAGGGCGTCGTCAGGGCGGCGAGCCGGAGGCACGGGGCCACCTCGCGAGGGCGTCCCCTTCCCTCGTCCGGGGCTCGACCGGGCTCCGGTGTAAGGCCCTTAGGACTGGGGCCGAAGAGGTCTAGGAACCTCTGGGCCGTGGTCCCGCGCCGCGGGGCGTGGTGAGGTCTCGCCCCGGGTGTCCTAGGGCGGGCCGAAGAGGCGACAGACTGCGTCTCCCCACGAGCAGGGGCGCCGTCAGGGAGGACTGCGGCAGCGGCTGTCACGGGGGCCCGACAGGTGGTCTTCTCAAAGGCCACGCTGTAGGGAACAGAGGCTGGGGGAAACAGGGAGGTCTCTCCGAGAATTTCCGGAGCGAGACCCCTGGAGTTCAGTCCTCCGTCGTGGAGACGTTCTTTTTCCCCACTATCTCTGGGACTGGATACCCATCGACCGTTCCCCTACCGAGTGCTGAGGGAGCGACCCAAGATCGTTCCCCTTACCTGAGCTTTAGGGAGCGACCATTGATCGTCTCTACCTGATTTTAGGGGAGCGACCATAGATCGTCTCTACCTGGTTTTTAGGGAGCGACCATTGATCGTCTCTACCGGAGTGCTGAGGGAGCGACCGTTGATCGTCTCTACCTGAGCTTTACGGAGCGTCCCTTGATCGACTCTACCTGATTTTTAGGGGAGCGACCTTTGATCGTCTCTACCTGGAGTGCTGAGGGAGCGACCGTTGATCGTCTCTACCTGAGCTTTAGGGAGCGCGGCTGATCGTCTCTACCTGATTTTAGGGAGCGACCATAGATCGTCTCTACCTGGGTTTTGGGGGAGCGACCGTTGATCGTTTCCCTACCCGAGTTTTATGTACCATTGATCGTCTTACTGGGGGGTTTTGCGAGCGACCATAGATCGTTCTACCGGTTTTGGTGGAGCGACCATAGATCGTTCTCTACTCTTTGCACTATCAGAGCGACCATAGATCGTCTCTACCTGAGGGGCGCTGCCTGAGTATTGTTTCTGACTCCACCCCTAGCTAACTCGGTGATTCCGCCACGAAGGTAGTGGTTCTTCGCCACGGTGGCGATGCGTGGTGGTTGAGTGTCACAGGGGCGCACGGCCCGGGCTGACATACGCCGTTGTTGCCCGGAGTGGTGGTGCTGGCGGCGGCTACCCCGTGGGGTCCGAGTGGGGGTGTCGGCATTCTTGAGGGCGAACTCCACTGCTCCTGGTTCGCCTCGATGTCGGGGATACTACGGTATTCTCCGGAATATTCCGGAGTATTGTATGTGTATCTGTCAAAGCCACGCATTTCAGTTATACTATAAATAGCGATAATTAATATTATTATTATTACACAAGGAATTTTAGCAATGAATGACTTTCACCCTCCTGCATTTTCTTGAAGCGAAGTCGTCTATTACATCATCAGAGTTAAAATGCTTCTCTAGCTCTCTGTTGATGCTAATGACAGCAAGTGAAATGAAAAAGTTACCATTCAGCTAAATGGCACCCCCAATGGCTGTCACCCGGGGCGGGCCGCCCCCCTGCCCCCCCTTAGTACGCCACTGTATCTGGTTATTAGGGGGGTTAGTCTTTGCGGTAGTATGGCGAACCAATTAACCAAAATCAAGGGGGTTTGATTTTGTTGAAATAGACTGGTGTTTACGCTTGACACCACCACTGACACTTGCATCTTTCTTAGAAGCCATAACCAGGGTTAAGTATAAGTGAAATGAGGTAAGAAGACAAAATTCTGGGATCACACCAAGACATGCAGTATAAGTAATCCAAGTCATCACACCTTCACTCAACGTTATGTGTGGCCGTCCGGTAAACTGTTGTCATTTTCATCGAGTCTGGCACCATCAGTGATGTCCTCAGCGCCTGTACTGTTGATGTAAATCCTCTGCACTAGGTGAGCCTCTATTACATTACCTTGAAAACCTATATAAAGGCAATACAAAAAGACATATCCAGTGATGGGGAGTTTTATCAATGCTATAGGTGTTGAAGACATCACTGATGGTGCCAGACTCGGTGAAAAGGAGTATAGCACCAGAATGCAGTCCACAGAACTTAAATAGATAATTCATAGAAATGTGCTTTCTCTTGCAGATAATAACTCCATAAGACCATTTAAAATTTTTTTTCAGTGATCACCATTATATCAGCCTTTAAGATCCTGATCTGTCAAACTGTGGAACAACTGTATGATTAGCTATGCGTGCAAGTATATCTTTAGAGTGAGTGAATCTGACACATGGCCCTCGTGAATTTTTTAGGTGTTCTGATGAACGAAGACCTCCATTTACAATTTTGATTTTTGGCATACTTCTGCTTGGTTTTGAGAAGATTAACTTTGTTGAATACTCTTGCACATTCAGCATTGGAATATGTGGCAACAAAATTTACCGCCATGCTAGCTTTCAACCCAAAATTATCGTATCAACCGTACGATAATAGAAAATGGTATCGTACATCGTTCGAGGCATTGTTATCGTAAACATACGATAATTATCGTACGTGTGGCAACACTGTCAGCGACTCGGCTGATCTTCAGTGCGGCACTCAGGATTGCCATCAGCATTTAATGTTAAATCCCAGTAAACAAATTACTAACTACCACTAGTTTTTGTTGCTCAAAAAGACTAATATAATTTTTGCCTGCAATCATTCAGATATTACTGTTCATACAACGTTCATTCTCGACTTACTTGATAAGAAACAGAGGCTTGAGTGTTGCAGCTGCACGAGGCTCACATGAAGGAGTGTTAATGCCAACTTTAACATATGGATGTGAGACTATGGTGTGGCATGAAAATGAAAAGCCAAGAGTAGGAGCTATGGAGATGGGACTGCTGAAAAATGTATGTGGAGTACAAAGGGTGGATAGGATAATGAACAATGTGATTCGTGAAAGATGCGGAGTGGAGGAAGTCGGTGGACACCAGAATCGAAGAGAGTGTATTGAGATAGTATGGTCATGTGTGGAGAGAATGGATACCAATGGAGTGGTGAAAAAGGTATATCTGAGCGAATTCGAAGGAGGGAGGAGGCGAGGTGGTGCCAAGGAGAAGGTGGAGAGATATAGTGGATGAGTGTATGAGGAAGAGAGGTTTGGAAGTCGGTAGAGGCTAGGGAAACTGACAGGAGATCGAGCTGGCTGGATGAATTTTGTGAGGGGAGGAGCATGCATGATCAGGGATTTTTGGCACCCCTTTTTAACGTGGCAGCGTCTGGACTGACTCTATTGGATACGATATGTGAAGCTACAGAACATGGTGAATGTTTTTGGTGTATCCGATAGAGCCAGGATTCCTGGGGCTTGAATGATGAGTGAATGGAAGCGTGGCCCATTGGAGTGGGCAATTTTGGGCTGTCTGGACATTGCTACTCCTCACCCTGCCCTTGGGTG
>NW_027642669.1:117500-125000 GCF_032717465.1 Coenobita brevimanus | reverse complement strand
TTAATAACGTCAATATTTACACATAACATAAACCACAAAATAACAATACTGTCAATAACGTCAATATTTACACATAACATAAACCACAAAATAACAATAGTTAATAACGTCAATATTTACACATAACATAAACCACAAAATAACAATACTGTCAATAACGTCAATATTTACACATAACATAAACCACAACATAACAATACTGTCAATAACGTCAATATTTACACATAACATAAACCACAAAATAACAATACTGTTAATAACGTCAATATTTACACATAACATAAACCACAAAATAACAATACTGTCAATAACGTCAATATTTACACATAACATAAACCACAAAATAACAATACTGTCAATAACGTCAATATTTACACATAACATAAACCACAAAATAACAATACTGTCAATAACGTCAATATTTACACATAACATAAACCACAAAATAACAATACTGTCAATAACGTCAATATTTACACATAACATAAACCACAAAATAACAATACTGTTAACGTCAATATTTACACATAACATAAACCACAAAATAACAATACTGTCAATAACGTCAATATTTACACATAACATAAACCACAAAATAACAATACTGTCAATAACGTCAATATTTACACATAACATAAACCACAAAATAACAATACTGTCAATAACGTCAATATTTACACATAACATAAACCACAAAATAACAATACTGTCAATAACGTCAATATTTACACATAACATAAACCACAAAATAACAATACTGTCAATAACGTCAATATTTACACATAACATAAACCACAAAATAACAATACTGTCAATAACGTCAATATTTACATAACATAAACCACAAAATAACAATACTGTCAATAACGTCAATATTTACACATAACATAAACCACAAAATAACAATACTGTTAATAACGTCAATATTTACACATAACATAAACCACAAAATAACAATACTGTTAATAACGTCAATATTTACACATAACATAAACCACAAAATAACAATACTGTCAATAACGTCAATATTTACACATAACAAACCACAAAATAACAATACTGTCAATAACGTCAATATTTACACATAACATAAACCACAAAATAACAATACTGTTAATAACGTCAATATTTACACATAACATAAACCACAAAATAACAATAGTCAATAACGTCAATATTTACACATAACATAAACCACAAAATAACAATACTGTCAATAACGTCAATATTTACACATAACATAAACCACAAAATAACAATACTGTCAATAACGTCAATATTTACACAACATAAACCACAAAATAACAATACTGTCAATAACGTCAATATTTACACATAACATAAACCACAAAATAACAATACTGTTAATAACGTCAATATTTACACATAACATAAACCACAAAATAACAATACTGTTAATAACGTCAATATTTACACATAACATAAACCACAAAATAACAATACTGTCAATAACGTCAATATTTACACATAACATAAACAACAAAATAACAATACTGTTAATAACGTCAATATTTACACATAACATAAACCACAAAATAACAATACTGTCAATAACGTCACATATTTACACAACATAAAACAACAAAATCATCAACTCGAAATTCAACCGTTTTCTCGGACACTTCTTGGAGGCTTCGTAATATCCCTTCCTCGGCGATTTATTTTTCCTGCTGCACCTTAATATCCTCTAATATGGTGTTAATACAAACTACGACTGTATTAAAAAATACAAATAACGTCCAACAGGACAGGAAGGTGTAATATGGAAAATAAATGGCTCAGGAAAAGATGCTAAGAAACCTTCCATTTCAACGAGATAACGGCTTCATTTTCAACCCCGATTTGAGAGGCTTCGTAACACCTCTTCCTCAGCGATTTATTGTGCACACTACACCTTAATATTCTATTGTAGGTTACTGAGGCAACTGTGCCGAGATTTAAATTTAAGCCGTAATCTCTCATATAGGAGATTTCGTAACATTTCCTTCTCGGCGAACTATTTTGCACACACAGCCTTAATATCCTCTTGTGTGCGATTGATGCAAACTATGGCGGTATTAGCAAAGTATAAATATCATACATGCCAACAGAAAAGCCTAATTTGAAAATGAATCGCTAAGGGAAAACTGTTGCGAAGGCCACCATTCCAGCGATATTACGGATTAATTTTCAACTAATTCTGATCGTTCCGTAACACTTCTTCTTCAGCGATTTATTTTGCACCAAACACCTTAATATTCTCTTCTATGTTACTCTGACTTGCAATTGTGCCGACATTAAAGCTCAAGCCGAAATTGATTTGGAGATTCCGTAGTGTGTCTTCCTCGGCGATTACTTGGCGCATATACCATAAAATCCTCCAGTATGTTATAAATGGAATCTACGTCGATTATAAAAGTGTGAGATAATATGAAAATCAATATTAAACTAATATGCCAAATAAATAACCGAGGAAGTGGTACTACGAAATCTCCCATATGAAGGACAATATTTTCAAACGTTGGCGCCGGCCGACAGCCTCTTGCTTTCGTGTTAATCCATTTTCATGGCTCGTCTGTGTGTTCCATCGCTTATCTCTGGGATATGAGCCTTATCAGCGATATCACAGAGCTGCCTTACACTGGCATCCGCTGGTAGGCTTCGTAGCACCTTTGCCTAAGCGATTTATCCCGTATGTTAAACATTAACATTCTCCTGTAGGCCATTTGTAGCGTTTTAATACCGACATGGTTTTTGTCAATAACATGCAAAATATTACTGAGGCGTAAAGTGCAAAATAAGTCGCTAAGGAAAAGCAGTTACGAAATATCCAGCCTCTCAGAATACCACCCTTAACCCTCTCAGTCCGGTGACTATTTTTTTTTTCTCTCTCTCTCTCTCACACACAGACACACACACACACACACACACACACGTTTAGATTTTCCTCCTTTCCTCCTCTCTCTCTCTCCCGCTACTAGGTCTATTTCTGTCGTGTTATTACATGAAAATCGCCTTTGTCGTAAACTGGCCTGAATTTTGACGGGAAAAATAATTCAACACGCAGGCAATAGGCACAGCCCTGACCCACACCATTGTACTGAGTTGTATTGTGTGTGTGTGTGTGTGTGTGTGTGTGTGTGTGTGTGTGTGTGTGAGAGAGAGAGAGAAGGGAGGGGAGAGGTAGGCTGAGAGGGGCACCAGCTCACCAACGAGGCTGGGCTGGCACTAAGAGGGCTACAAAAGAATTAGAGAACAGAGTGCTGGACTGCTGAAAGAGAGAGAGTAAAGAGAGAAAAGAGAGAGAAGACAGTGAGTGAGGCGGTAAGAGAGGGACTGTGAGGGATAGACGAGAGGGACTGAAAGGGAAGAGAGGGACTGCAAGGGATACGTGAGAGGGACTGAAAGAGAAGAGAGGGACTGGAAGGGATACACGAGAGGGACTGAAAGGGAAGAGAGAGACTGGAAGGGATACGCGAGAGGGACTGAAAGGGAAGAGAGAGACTGGAAGGGATACGTGAGAGGGACTGAAAGGGAAGAGAGAGACTGGAAGGGATACGTAAGAGGGACTGAAAGGGATACGTGAGAGGGACTGAAAGGGATACGTGAGAGGGACTGAAAGGGATACGTGAGAGGGACTGAAAGGGATACGTGAGAGGGACTGAAAGGGATACGTGAGAGGGACTGAAAGGGATACGTGAGAGGGACTGAAAGGGATACGTGAGAGGGACTGAAAGGGATACGTGAGAGGGACTGAAGGGGATACGTGAGAGGGACTGAAAGGGATGGATGACAGGGTTTAAAAGGTATAAAAGCAGGAGAAGAGATGTGTGGGCGTGTAGGAAGTTTATTGTGGGTTTAGGTGGTGGTTTGTGGGTGGGTGTGGGGGGGTATACCGTGAATGTAAGTGTATTGCTAATAGTGTCGTTGGAAGTGCTGTGTTATGAACGAATAAGTTTTTATCTTGCTGGGGGAGGAGATTTGTGGGTGTACTGTGGGTGTGGGGAGGGCTGACTGTGGGTCAGGAGGATGTGGGGATGTGTGGGATTGTATTTTGATTGTGTATGTACTGTCAGAGGTGGTAGGGGTGTGTAGGGTAAGGGCTGTTTGGCTGTGGTGCTGTGTGCTACATGAGTGACACCATCCTATGTTTCTCTCTTGCTCGGGGGAGATGTGTGGGTGTTGTGGGGCGTGCGGGCGTTTATTGTGGGTTTAAGTTGGGTGTGGATGTGGGCAGGAAATGGAGGTGTGTGTTGTGGGGTGAAGGGGGATTGGCAGGAGGATGGAAGTTTGATATGGTGTGGATGTGTGCGAGTGAGGATGGGAACTGAAACAGTGAATGGTGTTACTGTGTGCTGTGAGTGTGTGGGGGTGATCAACACTTACAGGAAGCGGCGGCAGGCAACACAGACAAACGAGGTACCCGGTAGATTAAAAAGAAGGTTGTCACTGACGACCAAACAAGAAGAAGTACAATACAGCAAGTGAGATATATACGTGGAACATGACTATTACTGTGACTGTGTTGGTTGGTATACTCTGTCGTTCTTTCCCTCCCCGGCAGCTGCTGTTGACATCTGTGTTACCGCGGCACTCGGCTCACTTACTCTGACTGGTAATGCCCCGTGGCTCGTGTAAAGTACCTGTGTCTTGCTGCCGGAGGGGTTAGCTTGAAAAGACGATTATTTTTAGTACATGTGTGTAGGGGGGAGGTGTTGCAGTGTGTGTGTGTGTGTGTGTGTGTGTGTGTGTCTGATCAAAGCCTATATTCATCATCATCATCATCATCCCTCCTATCCAATCGCCTGCCAGTCATTCCACTATCACTCATCCCCACCTTCCTCTCATGCCCTAACCCAAGCCTTCATTTATTCACAATCTCTCACAAACTCTCACAATATCTCTCACAAACTCGGTCTTTTTCTCTGCCTCTCCTTCCTCTGTTTCCTTCGCTTCCATCCCCGTCTTCCTTACCTTCCTTCAAATCTCTCCTCTCTTTGCTTTCCCTGCGTAGCCCTCATTCCTTCCATCCTCTTTCTTCCCGTTCCTCTCTCTCTCTCTCTCTCTCTCACACACACACACACACAGACAACACCTTCCTCTGGTCCCCGTAGGTCCAGTCTGACAGTCTGGCTAATCACTGAATGACGTGGCCGATTGCACGTCGTTTAACCCTTTGCCTCGGCGTTACCTGTCATGATTAGTTTGCACGCACTAGGGCAATCCGACTTTTTAAACACACACACACACACACACACACACACACACACAAGAACGATCACAACACTTGCAATTCATGTGCATCACTCTTACTACAGAAACTCATGTGGAAAATCCTGACATCCGTCGACGCAGGTAATTTTACCTTCAACAGCAACAACAACAATAATAATAATAATAATAATAATAATAATACCTGCAGGTAGTGGACAAGTTACAACTACTTGCCATTAACAAAGAAACCCATATTATACCACACTGCATCTACCTACACAAATTGGGTTGGGACGTGGTGTGGGGAGTGGTGGTGGTGGTGGTGGTGGTAGGGTGGTCAGGTGTGGTGGTGGTGGTAGGGTGGTCAGGTGTGGTGGTGGTGGTTGGGTAGCTGCAGGAGGTGATGGTTGGGTAGTGGTGGTAGTGGTGGATGGGAGGTGACTACATAATGGTGGTGGTGGTGGTGGTTAGGTGGTGGTGGTGGTGGAGGTAATTAGGTTATTCGATGGTAATGGTGGCGGGTGCTACCCCTCCAGCAGGAAGGGAGGTGATAGGCACATGTTACGGTAACACGATGCTAATCATAAAGTGCTACACAAGTGATGTCATTCCAGTGTCTCTAAATCTTATTGGATCTGTAAGAAATCAGCTGCAACATGACAAAAGATTCCGTCTATGAAAGGTGCCTGAACTATATTGCTGGTATTAACAAAACCAATGGCACTGCGTCAGGTTCACGCAGCCACACTTCACGCCTCACACTGTCTCATCTGCCATATTGACACCAGCACAGGCTTGCTATTTTCACACGCCTTACCCGTTCATTTGTGCTGCTAGACACACGCTGCCTCGTTCTGGCAGCTCGCTGTTGTCTCACACCGCTGATGTGGCCCATAGTCTTGTGTAAGTGCACCACAAGTTGGTACATTGACAAAAGTACACCAACAAAGTACTACACCGGTAACTTCCTTGCCTGCGCCTGCCCTCCTGGTCGGCTGTTGCATTGTGGGTAGTGTAGTGACGTCACACAGCCAATCAGATGTCATCTCTTTCCGGCGTCAGGCCCCGCAGCCAATCACCGCAAATGTACGTACTGTATAACATCTTTCACTCGTGCCTCACGGATAAATCTGAACGAATTAATGGTAAACATCTAACTGTATATTAACATACGATGTTTGTGATGTATACAACGGAAAATATGGTCACTATCGTTTTGCCGTTCAGTGTGGGAAAATGTTGATATCGGCCTTATTTGAAGATATACTATTTTATAAAGGTAATATTATTAGCGATGAAATAACTGTTGACAGCCTAAGCCCTACGCAAAGTGGCTGGATGAGGTGGAGGGATGGAGTTGAGAGGTATATGAGGGAGGGGGGAGTGAGCTGGGGGGAGGGTAGTCAAACTGTGGGTGACAGAGCGACTTGGAGGAGTTTTGTCTGTGGCCACCCTTTGCGGGATTAGGGCGTCGGGCAATAGATAGATAGATAGAGACCATTTATTTGCACACCAAACGATGTCAGTGGAATTTAGCTGCAAATGTAAGTACGATTTATTATGCCTATCATTATAACGCGTTGATGGCCATTGTGTTGCTATAAATGACACACTTCTTACCCAACCCCACCTGACATCCAACCCAGCCCTGCCTCTTGTTTACCTCCAACACACTGAGTACTGCCACCCCTGCCGCCTGCACCTCTGTCCCCTCCACTCATGCCACCCTACCTTTCCCCAAGCCTGCCCTGCCTACCTGCTACCACCAACACCCCTGCCTCTCCTTAACCCTTCTCTGCCTCACACCCCCCTGCCTACCTGCTGCACCAACACCCCTGCCTCTCCTTAACCCTTCTCTGCCTCACACCCCCCTGCCTCACCTACCCCCACCACCCTGACGCCTCCAGTCTGCACAGTCAAGGTGCCGGGGTTCTGTCAACAACTACAATACCTACACAAGAAGCCAACTCAATGTACCCCTTCAGCCCGGTCATGTATTTCAGGCTGATTAGCGCCCAATGGTTTTATTTAGACAAAGATGGTCTTGCAGGGGGAGGCCGAGGATGAGATGGAGGGATGGAGTGGAGAGGTATATGAGAGAGGGGGAGGCCGAGGATGAGATGGAGGGATGGAGTGGAGAGGTATATGAGAGAGGGGGAGGCCGAGGATGAGATGGAGGGATGGAGTGGAGAGGTATATGAGAGAGGGGGGTGTGAGCTGGGAGCAGGGCATTGAATTGGCAGGGGACAGGGCGACATGGAGGCGATTTGTTTATGGCCACCCCTT
>NW_027642669.1:105000-107500 GCF_032717465.1 Coenobita brevimanus | reverse complement strand
TAATCTATCCATCCATTCATCATCCAATCCTATGTCGCCCCAAAGAGAAGCGTAGGAACTCGGGGCTAGGCAAGTTGGTCCTGACATTCAAGATGAGAGTGACCAGCCTCACTCATCCCTGAGTGGCATTACGTGAGCAATAAACCCCAACCACCTCTTGGATATAAACCCGCACAGGCTCAATCCGATTAGAGCACCTGAAATTACCCACTAGACCACCAGATGTCATAATTTGGTTATATGGTTACCACCCAGCGTAGTAAATGGTTTCCTAGCGTAGGCCTACAGGAAACCATTTGGCTTGTCGCTCAGTGTAGTCATCCACAGGCAGAAGACAGAAGAAAGAATGAAGGAAAAACAAAAACAAAGACAGAAGAGGGAGTGTAAAGTCCCCCGTAGGCAGAAGAACGAGGAAAAAAATGAAGGAGAGAAAGACAGAAATATACAGCAGAGGAAGGATGGAAGAAAGGAAAATAATAATACAATCAACGCTACCGGTACACACTGCGCCAAACGTTTTGACGCTTAGGAGGCTTCTGCAATTATTATTATTATTATTATTATTATTATTAATATCATTATTATTATTATTATTATTATTATTATTATTAATATCATTATTATTATTATTATTATTATTATTATTATTGCTATTATTATTATTATCATTATTATTATTATTATTTTCTCCTTCCCTCTGAGTAGCACCGAAAAAATATATACGGTATATATAAAAAATAAACCGTTTTACTTTTTCAAAATCACAAATATCATCAAAGAATTATCAATACTTTAAAATACAACCAAAAAATTCTTTAACTCGTTTAATATATTCAAATTTTTTATATTCCGCCTGAGCCGAACCAAAACGTTGGGGTGAGTCGTCAGCAGGAAATTCCCCGGGAGAGACAGACGAGAGAGCGGGCTGAGGAGAGGACCTTCCCTTGTTCACCCCGGCCAGCCACACCACCACACCACACCACCACACCACACACCATACCACACCACACCACACTACCACATCACACCACACCACACTACCATACCACACCACACCACACCACACCGCCACACCACACCACATCACAGTACCACACCACACCACATCACACCACACTACCACACCACTACCACACTACCACATCACACCACACCACACTACCATACCACACCACACCACACCACACCGCCACACCACACCACATCACACTACCACACCACCACACCACACCACACCACACCACATTCAGTTCTGTTCGCCTCTGGAAGAGTTAAAAAGACTCTATGTAACTCCTTCAGTTTCAAAAATCTGTCTATCTGTCTATCTAACTATCTAGTCATGTCTGTCTATCTATCTGTCTATCTACTTACCTTTCCATCTCTCCAACTGTCTCTCTTCCTATCTACCTATTTAGGTCTATCTATCTAGCCTTGTCTGTCTGTCTATCTATCTTCCTATCTAAATATCTATCCATCTCTTTCTCTCCCTATCGATCTCTTTGTCTATCTATCTATCTACCTATAACAATATTGTCTATCTATCTATCCAACTCTCCATCTGTCTGTCTGTCTGTCTGTCTGTCTCTCTCTCTCTCTCTCTCTCTCTCTCTCTCTCTATCTATCTATCTATCTATCTATCTGTCTATCTAAACAATAAATTCAGTGTAAGGATTGTCTTCATAAAACTACCTAGATGTGTGTGTGTGTGTGTGTGTGTGTGTGTGTGTGTGTGTGTGTGTGTGTGTGTGTGTGTGTGTGTGTGTGTGTGTGTGTGTGTGTGTGTGTGTGTGTGTGTGTGTGCTCCTGCATTAATCTCGCCAGGTGCACGAGAGAGAGAGAGAGAGAGAGAGAGAGAGAGAGAGAGAGAGAATGTTCACCTTTAAATCCCTTTCAACATGTCCCGTATTCCCGCCGGTTAAGGAAGCTCCCTAACACCTTTTCCTAAGCGACTTATTTTGCTTATTATCCCTTAACATCCTCGTCTGTGCTACTTAAATCAATCCATTAACATTACTTTCATCTACTACTACTATTAGGTACAAAAGGATATTAACCAGCCATATCTAAAAATAAATCGCAAAGGAAAAGGTGTTAGGGAACCACAATAACAAACAAACAAACAGACAAGCCCACACAAACAAACAGACAAACACACAAACAAACAAAGCTGTGGCAAGGAAACAGGAATAAGAACAAACGAGAAAGCCTTCAGAGATGGCATACCTCCGCAACACCAATATCATGAGCGATTTATTCCAGCCTCCGGAGCCTTTTGAAAATCTAATTAAATCTTGCTTGACCCCCCAAACACACACACACACACACACACACACACACACACACACACACACACACACACACAAGCTCCCCCTGTCAGGTGTGGACTGTGTGTACTTAAGGCCTGAGGACATTCTGCTGCCAAGACCTTACATACATACATACATACATAATTGGCTACATACATGCTTCCATACATACACGCATACGTGTACACATGATA
>NW_027642669.1:90000-92500 GCF_032717465.1 Coenobita brevimanus | reverse complement strand
TACTGTCCCCCTTGAGCAAGGGGGCGGGTGTGTGCGTGTGTGAAGGTCACAGCCTTGCCCTTAGATCGGACTATATGAGCTCTCAGCTCCCTTCCGGGAGGGTAAAAGCTGACGATCACGACCATCAAGTGATCCTGACCGACCCGGTGAATTACACACACACACACACACACACACACACACACACACACACACACACACAAACAGACATATACAAATACACGCTCTCTCTCTCTCTCTCTCTCACACACACACACACACACACACACACACACACACACAAGCAACACAGACATATACAAACTCTCTCTCTCTCTCTCTCTCTCTCACACACACACACACACACACACACACACACACACACAGCAACACAGACAGACATATACAAATACAAGCTCTCTCTCTCTCTCTCTCTCACACACACACACACACACACACACACACACACAGCGCAACACAGACATATGCACTCTCTCTCTCTCTCTCTCTCTCACACACACACACACACACACACACTGCCAGTCACGCTGCACCTCCAGCACATACAGTCAGTAAACATGGAAGCAAACATTAGCCTTTCCTTGGGTCCCCTTCATGCGGTGCCACAGATAATAATAATAATAATAATGATGATGATGATAATAATAATAATAATAATAATAATAATAATAATAATAATAATAATACCAAATGTTTGGCTCCTGTGAACAGCAGTAATTTAGGTAATATTAACACACACTCCTCTAGGGAGGTGGTGAAGTGGGCAATGAGAAAGTCTGGGATGTAGAAGTGCCTGGTTAGGGTGGTTATGGCTATGTATGTGGGTGCTCACACCCAGGTAAGGGTGAATGGAGATTTGAGTGATGAGTTTCCAGTGAATGATGGTGTGCATCAGGGGTCAGTCTTGAGCCCCTTGTTGTTTATCATGGTAATTGAAGCCCTTTCACGTGACTTCAGAAAGGGACTCCCGTGGGAGATGTTGTATGTTAATGATTTTGTGCTGATTGCAGAGAACGAAAGGGAGGAGGAGGAAAGATTTAGGAAGTGGAGACAGGGTATGAGGCACAAAGGCTTAAGAGTAAATGCAAATAAAACAAAAGTGATGGTATCTATGGTTGGTGGCGGTACTGTAAAGGAAGAGGGAGAGTGGCCATGTGTGATTTGACACATGGGCGTGGGAAGTAATTCTATATTGTGCAGTGTCAGTGATAAATGGGTGCATAAGAGATGTAGTGGTATTAGAGGTAGACTGCAAGATAATGCAGTGTTTGTGATAAGTGGGTGCATAAGAGATGTAGTGGTATTAGAGGTAGACTGCAAGATAATGCAGTGTTTGTGATAAATGGGTGCATAAGAGATGTAGTGGTATTAGAGGTAGACTGCAAGATAATGCAGTGTTTGTGATAAATGGGTGCATAAGAGATGTAGTGGTATTAGAGGTAGACTGCAAGATAATGCAGTGTCAGTGATAAATGGGTGCATAAGAGATGTAGTGGTATTAGAGGTAGACTGCAAGATAATGCAGTGTTTGTGATAAGTGGGTGCATAAGAGATGTAGTGGTATTAGAGGTAGACTGCAAGATAATGCAGTGTCAGTGATAAGTGGGTGCATAAGAGATGTAGTGGTATTAGAGGTAGACTGCAAGATAATGCTGATTTCATGTGTGCGGTGTGTCGGGGAGGGCAGGTGGGGACTGTCAGGCATGAAAGGACTGATCTTGCTGGTGAGTCTCTTGAGTGTGTGGAAGAGTTTTGTTATTTGTGCTGGAGGTGGGACAGGAGCTAGTTCTGTGGCTAGAGTGAGGAGTGGTTGGAAGAAGTTCAGGGAGCTGTTGCCCCTCCTAACATGGAGAGGGCTCTCCCTCCGTGCTAAGGGGTCTTTATATGCAGCGTGTTAGAGGTGTAATGCTGTTTGGCAGTGAGACCTGGGCAGTAAAAAAAGAGGATATTCGCAGACTCAAACGCACGAAAATGACAATGATTAGGTGGATGTGTAGTGCGTCCCTGAGTGCAAGGCCTGGGGGGGAGGGGGCGGAGGCAGGGTTTACGATGGAAGAGCTGAGAGGAAGGATGGGACTGGAGTGTATTTGTGTTGTGATGAGGAGGGGTAGACTGAGGTGGTTTGGGCATGTGGAGTGTATGGGGGATGATAATCAGATACACACACGAATATATACACATCCAAACATACATTTCTACAGCCACACACACACACACACACACACACACACACACACACTAACTTGGCCTAACATCACCATCTCTCCATCTTGAATGCTGAGTCGGAACAACAGATTAACACTAGAATATGATGCTGGTCACGAAGAAGTGCATGGAAAGGATTTAGAGCCGAAACATTGAGAACCATGGAAGGAAGGAAGGAAGAGAGGGAAGGAGGAAAGAAGGAAAGAAAGAAGGAAGGAAGGAAGGACGGAAGAAAATAGTGAAGGGAAGAAGAAAGAAAGGAAGGAAAAGAGAGAGAGAGAGAGAGAGAGAGAGA
>NW_027642669.1:77500-85000 GCF_032717465.1 Coenobita brevimanus | reverse complement strand
CTGATGATACACAATAACACGTTGGTAATGTCAGCAGTTGTTCCAACCTTTTCGGTAGGCATGGCACCCCCTGTGCACCCATACTTTTGAGATCCAGTGTACATATTGCAAAGTTTGCAAAGCAAGCAATTCAGCAGTTTGGCTGTACAGGAGGGCAAAAATGGAAAAAAGAAATATACAACACACAGGGCGTTAGAGCTAGGGAGGAAAATGTACCCAAAGAAGTATACAAGCAAGATACATCACCGCTGAATATATCAAGTCTCTATCTTGAACGGTGTTGCAATGCCAGCCTTGTTTAAACCCCCCCCCCAAAGAAAAAGAAATATCTACGATATCAATAAGAACTCCACCGAATATGGAGTTCTCAATAATAATAATAATAATAATAATAATAATAATAATAATAATAACAATAATAATAACAATAATCTATCTATATACCTAGGCTGCTTCCCCGAAGGAAAGGGATAATAATAATAATAATAATAATAATATAATATTAATAATAACAACACTAGCACTAATAATAATAATAATAATAATAATAATAATAATAATATTAATAATAATAATAACAATAACAATAATAATAAAAATATTACTGCTAATAATAATAATAATAACAACAACAACAATAACAATAATAAAAATATTACTGATAATAATAATAATAATAATAATAATAATGGCCATCTGCTGCCTTTGCGGTGCAATGCCATATAATCCACCCACCGGTATGACTGTGTGGACGTATTGGTTCATCTACCCACACCATAGATAACCAAAAAATGGTATAGCATCATCATCAGCATTATTATTATTATTATTATTTTAGTGGTAGGTAGGGGCGCTCACCATCCACTCACTCGATGTAGTGCTGCTCTCATATGAGTATTTTTTCCTCTCTTTCTTTCTTTCTTTCCTTCCTTCAGCCTGTGGGTGACTCTACACTGAGTGACAAGCCAAATGGTTTCCTGTACACCAGGAAACCATTTACTACGCTGGGTGGTAACCATATAACCAAATTTTTGTGCCTCGTGGTTTAGTGAGTAATTGTGGTGCTCCAATCGGATTGAGCCGATGAAGGTTTATATCCAAGGGGTGGTTGGGGTTTATTGCTCACGTAATGCCACTCAGGGATGAGTGAGGCTGGTCACTCTCATCTTAAATGTCAGGACCAACTGCCTAGCCCCGCCCTCGTGGGGCAATACAGGGTTAGATGATGATGATGATTACTAATAATATTACCAGCTGCTATAGCCAAACTGGTATTGTTTTAAAGTTGTCTGTCTGTGTGTCTCAGTGTCTCTTAGCACGATAACTTCGCAACCGCTCAAGATATCATCACAAAATTTGACACGTGTGTAGTAGGGATGAAAATCTACAAGTTCGAAACCGGTGAAGGTAGGTCAAGGTCAAGGTCATATTCCGAGCCGCGCTAGACATGTATCAGCTGGTGTGATTCCCCCCTTGGGTGGCCTCTGGTTATTATTATTATTATTATTATTATTATTATTTCTAGCCTGGTCTATCTGTCTGTCTGTCTACCCACCTATCTATTTAGCTCTATCTGTCTATCAATCAAATACGGATATCACTACGTAAGGTGAGTGGATGGTATATACTACACAGATACACGGATAGACGGAGAGAGAGAATCAGTGTCAAAACATTCACGTTATCGAGTTGACCTATTTATGTATGTATGTGTCTGTCCATCTATCCAATATATCTACCACTACATCAGGTGAGTGGATGGTATGTACCAGAGAGAGAATCAGTGTCAAAACATTCACGTTATCGAGTTGACCTATTTATGTATGTATGTGTCTGTCCATCTATCCAATATATCTACCACTACATCAGGTGAGTGGATGGTATGTACCAGAGAGAGAGAATCAGTGTCAAAACATTCACGTTATCGAGTTGACCTATTTATGTATGTATGTGTCTGTCCATCTATCCAATATATCTACCACTACATCAGGTGAGTGGATGGTATGTACCAGAGAGAGAGAATCAGTGTCAAAACATTCACGTTATCGAGTTGACCTATTTATGTATGTATGTGTCTGTCCATCTATCCAATATATCTACCACTACATCAGGTGAGTGGATGGTATGTACCAGAGAGAGAGAGAGAGAGAGAGAGAGAGAGAACTACTGATGTCTTTTAATCTGGTTTTGCATCTATGTATCCAATAAAGCTATAGTTATATCAGGTGAGTGGATGGTATACACTAGTTGGACAAACAGATAAAGAAAAATACTGATGTCTTTAATATACTTTTGCACCTATCTATCTACCCAGTAAATCTATCACTACAGCAAGTAAGTGGATGGTATGTACTAGATAGACAGACATGCTTATAGACTGATACAGAAAAAAATGTTGAGGCCTTTTATCTATTTTGCATCTATCTGTCTATCTATATAATAAATCTATCACTACATCCGATGAGTGGATAGCACGTACTAGACAGAGAAATATATTGATGTCTTTAATTCATTTTTGCATGTCTATATATCTATCTATCCAATAAATCTATCGCTACATCAGGTGAGTGGATGGTACGTATTGGTGTTGGTGGATATCTATATATAAATCAAGTGCATCTGTCTATTTATCTGTCTATCTACATACTACATCTATTTACCTATCTATCCAATAAATCTATAACTTTATCAGGTGAGTGGATGGTATGAACTAGATAGACAGACGTAGATACTGAAAAAAATCAACATCAGTGATTCAACAAATTCAAAAGTAATCTATCTATTTTTGCATCTACCTATCTATCTATCCCAAAAAATCACTACATCAGGTGAGTGGATGGTACGTACCGTACTAGAGATGGATGGACAGACAGACAGACAGGCAGACAGCCAGAGATCCATTTTTATCGAAAATTTATTGAAAAAGTGTATTTATGTATTTATCTGTCTATATATTTATCTATCCAGTAAATCTATCACTACATTAAGTGAATGGATAGTACGTACTAGATAGACAGATAGACAGACAAATAGATAGATAGAGAATTGCTATTTATCATGTTTTAATCTATTTTTGGGTCTATTAATCTATCCAATTCATATATCGCTACATCAGGTGTGTGGATGGTACGTACTAAATAGACAGTTAGACAGACAGACATAGAGAAAAAAATATTGCTGTCTTTTAATATATTTTTACATATCTGTCTATCCAATAAATCTATCATTACATCAGATAGATAGACAGATAGATAGACAGATAGACATAGATGGACAAAGAAAACTCAGATCATTCTTACTCATCAGATTGAAGGTTGATCTATTTTTGCGTCTATCTATCCGATAAATATATCACTACATCAGGTGAGTGGATGGTAGCTACGACAGACTGAAAGGAACAATTTTTTTTTTTTTTTTTTCAAAGTTAATCTATCTAGCCTTCTCTTCCACCTGTCTATCTGTCCAATAAATCTATCACTACATCGGGTGAGTGGATGGTACGTAGTGGGCAAAATGCGTGTCCACATTCGTCTTGGTTGGTAGGCTGAAAAATGACTTAGGCGTATGTATCTATCTTTGATTATCGATAGATTAAAGGTGAACTGATGACCTGTTTGTAGGTCATGTGGAAAGATTAGATAATAATAATAATAATATCCGGTAATAATAATAATAATAATAATAATAATAATATCAGGAGCAGCAGCAGTGGTGGTAGTAGTAGTAGTAGTAGTAGTAGTAGTAATAGTGGTGGTAGTAATAGTAGTAGTAGTATTAATAGTGGTAGTAGTAGTAGTAGTAGTAGCAGCAGTTGTAGCAAATAATAAAAAATAATAATAATAATAGTAGTAGTAGTAGTAGTAGTGGTGGTGGTGGTAGTAATAGTAGTAGTATTAATAGTGGTAGTGGTGATAGTAGTAGTAGTAGTAGTAGTAGTAGTAGCAGCAGCAGTTGTAGCAAATAATAAAAAATAACAATAATAATAATAATAGTAGTAGTAGTAGTAGTGGTGGTAGTAATAGTAGTAATAGTATTAATAGTGGTAGTAGTAGTAGTAGTAGTAGTAGCAGCAGTTGAAGGAAATAATAAAAAATAACAATAATAGCTATAATAATAATAATAATAATAATAATAATACATTTCAACTCACCCTGTGTCCATACCAGGCATAGTTTCCTTTTTCCGGCACTTGTGCCACTTGCCTCGCCTCCACAGTAATCCAGTCTGTCCATTCATCACGGCAAACACAATCGCTAACGTCCAATAAAAGGGATTTAATCCCCGAGCTAGGCAACTATGGCCATATAGCCCCGCTAGGTTACAGGAGCGCGCTACCACTCCCGGCACGGCAGTCCTGGGCGAGGCTCGAACTCGCAATCCCCCGATCACGACTCCGATGCTCTACCACTGAGCCACAGTGCCCCCAACGTCCAATAAAAGGAAAACGCAAAGTTAGTACGAGCTGTGCACACCAACATCCTCCCACTTCCTGACCCGCGGGGTGACTGACTGCCCGATGGTCTGCAACGCTGCGTCTCAAGGGTCACGTGACCAAGGCAACATTGTGCCTGAGATTCCTCCAGTTAAATGTATGACGATTAAAACCAATATTACACGAATTTTTTACCCATGTTTTAAATCAGTAAGTGATACAACAGATTTTACTTGATAGGATCATAATGGAAAGAAAAAAATAAAGTAGAAAATATCACCATCGTAGTGTACGTTGGTCGTTTCTTTTAAAAGACTGCATCTCCGGCAGCTGCCTTCAGGTGTACCATCACTCAACATTGGCAACGCTGATTTACTTTTTAAATCTTTGAATGTTTACAGGTAATGTCTTGATTATTTCTGACGTGCTTGTAATAAACAATGGTAGAGTTTATTTATCTTTAAGGAGATTATTGGTTCTGTGAACCTTATTTACCGTAGTTCAGAGGCTAAATAAGACGATGCTACGGCCCTGCATCCTCACCACAGCATTCCCTCGAGACTGACGCCATTTCTGTTCCAACATCTTGTTACCTGCCAACAAACAAGGTGTAAATATGGCAAAATAAGCCAAATGATGAGAATTCTGAGGTTATACTTGACAGAAATGCAAGAAAATGCTTACGGGACACCCAGATTAAACAAATACGTCCAACAAATGACTACTAAAAGCAAAACACATCTCAGGAAGTTGCCGTTAACGGTCAGCGCCTGCAACTTGGCGCCGCTGTCCTTGCAATGTGTCCTTGAAATGTTTGGACGGTTAAAGGCAGTTGTGGCAGTGTTGGCGCGTCCTTGGCAATAGGTCAGTGATAATAGAGGTTGCACTTAACCCTTTCCCTGCTGCTGCACAAGGCGTCTGTTGTCATCTGATGCAACTGGCCAATTTGACATCTGCAATACTGAGTCCTGCTGCCATAACATTCAACCAGCTTTAGTTATCAGGTAGCAATGAGTCTCCTTGGTTACTAGTCAAACCCCACCTCAAATATAACTTACTTGGCCATCCACTGCAACTACTACTACCAAATAATACCACTACTAGCCTACTGTTACTACCAACGCTACTACTACTACTGCTATCATCACTACTACTACCACCACCACTACTACTACTACTACTATTACTACTACTACTACTACTACCACTATTACCACCACCACCACCACCACCACCATCACCACTACATTGGACTCCGTGTGTATAAATCTCACCAGGATGTTGTTGTTGCTGCTTACCCCTACCTAGTGTGTGTGGCCGAGCAGACCCGTCGACCACAGGTAAGTAAGTGCTTCTGTGGGGCCGCTGCAGGTACAGTACAACGTGTGGGCAATCGGCACCTGCTTGTGGTAGACACCGCCTCACCTGGGCCCTTCCCACGGCGAGGTGCTGGCGAATGGAAGAAGTTTGTGGGCTGGGTGGCCGCCGCAGATGTTTGCCTGCGCCGGTGAGGTAAGCCAGTGTAAAGGCAAGTAAAGCCAGACTAGCGGTAAGCCATTTAAGGCCAGGGAAATGAGCCACAACCAATGTATAGCCAAGTATAGCCACAGCAACCCATAGAAGGCCAGGGAACCTATGTGTTTTGTGTGGGTTAGTCTGCCCTCAGCATATTGCCCACACTGACTGATAGATTACAAGATAGATACACAGAGAAAGACAATGACCAACAGACAAATGACTTAGATAGACAGACATATAGATAGATAGACAGATGGATGGATAGATAAATGGATAGATGGATAGACAGATAGATAGATGGATGGATAGATAGATGGATAGATAGATGGATATACAGATGCATGGTTAGGTGGATGGATAGATAGACGGATGGATAGATAAACAACTAGATAGATACATAGACAGTCAGATAGATAAACAGATATACAGATAGATAGACATAGATAAATAGACAGATAGGTAGACAGAATGATAGATAGATAGGTAGATACAAAATAGATAGATAGACAGAAAAAAGATAGACAGACAGATAGATAGATAGAAACAGATAGACAGAGAAATGGATGGACATATATAGACAGATAGATAGAGATAGATAGATACCTACTAATTACCAACATTTTCATCCCAGACAGATAGACAGAAATAGACAGATAGACAGATAGCCAGATAGATAGATTCTGACAGCAAATACATCATCTGGGAAACTAAATTGATAGATAGATAGATAGATAGACTGTGATAGATAAATAGATATAGATAGATAGACCAACAGTTACCCAGATAGATAGATAGATAGATATAAATAGATAGACAGACAGTTAACAGGAAAGATAGATAGATCGATAGATACACAGAGATAGATGGATAGATAGTTACCCAGATACACTGACTGATAGATAGATAGATAGATAGACAGACAGATTGATAGATAGATAAATAAATAGATAGATAGACAGACAGACGGTTTCCTAGATAGATCGATAGATAGAGATAGATGGATAGATAGTTACCTAGATACACTGACTGATAGATAGAGAGATAGATAGACAGATACTTAAACGGAGATAGATGGATCGATACTTAGCCAAATACAGATATAGACAGATAGATAGATAGATGGATAGATAGACTGATAGATACACAAATGGAGATAGATGTATAGTTACCAGATATACATACATACATACATACGTACATACATACATACATACATACATACACACATACATACACACATACATACATACATACATACATACACACATACGTACATACACCAATCTAGATAGATGTATAGTTAGCCTTATATAGATAGATAAATAGATAGGAAGTTAGATAGATAGACAGATAGACAGAGATAGATGAATAGATAGTTACCCAGATAGACAGATAGATAAACAGATGGATAGATAGATACTGATTACAAACCCATTTTACCCAGGTAACAGATAGATAGATAGATAGATAAATAGATAGATAGATAGATACTGATTACAAACCCATTTTACCCAGGTAATAGATAGACAGATAGATAGACACAGACAGAT
>NW_027642669.1:62500-72500 GCF_032717465.1 Coenobita brevimanus | reverse complement strand
TCAGTAATTATTTTCCCTACTTGTCTGTTGACCTACTGTCTATCTACCAAGTAGGTACCGTCCACTCACCCGACGTAGTGATATATTTAGTGGATAGGTACATACTGTATAGTTGAAAAAACAGATTAAAAGTTGATTAAAAGGCGTCAGTATTTATTTTCTATGTACCTGTCTCTGTACCTTCTATTTATCTATCTAGGAGTTACCATCCACTCACACAATGTAGTGATACATATATTGGATAGATACATATAGATAGTTGCAAGAATAGATTAAAAGTTTATCAAAAAGCATTAATGTTGGTTTTCTCTATCTCTGTCTACTATCCTATCCATCTATCTACTAGGTACCATCCATTCATCCGATGTAGTTAATTATTAATTTATCAGATAGATACACATACCGGTAGTTAGTTGTACAAATAGATTAAATGTTAATTAAAAGACATCAATATATATTTTATGTACTTGTCTGACTACCTACCTATTTATTACGTACCATCCACTCACCCGATGTAGTGATAGATTTGTTAGATAGATACATGTAGATACAGGCGACAATAGATTAAAAGTTGGTTAGAAGACATCAATATTTTCTCTACCTGTCTGTCTGCCTACCTATCTATCTATCTAGTAGGTACCATCCACTCACCCGATGTAGTGATAGATTTGTTAGATAGATACATGTAGATACAGGCGACAATAGATTAAGAGTTGAATAAAAGACATCAATATTTATTTTGTCTACCTGTCTTTCTGCCTATCTATCTTTCTATCTAGTAGGTACCATCCTCTCGCCCGATGTAGTGATAGATATATTAGATAGATACATGTAGATACATGCGACAATAGATTAAGAGTTGAATAAAAGGCATCAATATTTTCTCTACCTGTCTGTCTGCCTATCTATCTTTCTATCTAGTAGGTACCATCCTCTCGCCCGATGTAGTGATAGATATATTAGATACATAAATATAGATGGTTGCAAAAATAATTCTGGAGTTGCTTAAAAGGCATCAATATTTATTTTGTATACCTGCCTGTCTACCTACTGAATATCTACCCAGTAGGTACCATCCATTCACCCGATGAAGTAGTAGTTTAATTAGATAAAAATCGTCTCGAATATACTGTAGATTCAAAAGTTTTTAAAAGTAATGGAAAGTCCTTTATACAGACCTGTCTTTCTATCTAGCAGGTACCATCCACTCACCGATGTAGTAATAGACATTAGCATATAGCTAGTTGCAAAAATAGATTACAAGTTGATTAATAAACATCGATATTTATGTTCTCTATCTGTCTCTATACCTTCTATCTATCTATCTATCTATCTAGGAGGTACCATCCACTCACCCAGTGTAGTGATACATTTATTAGATTGATTCATATGGTTAGTTGCAGAAATAGATAAGATGATCAAAAGGCATCACTATTTATTTTCTCTACCATCTTTATCTGTGAGGTAGGCACCATCCACTCACCCGATAAAGTGACAGATTTATTAGACAGATACATATAGATAGTTGCAAAAATAGATTAAAAGTTGATTAAAAGGCATCAGCATTTATTTGATCTACCTGTCTGTCTGCCTTTCTATCTATCTATCATGTAGGTACCATCCACTCACCCGATGTAGTGATAGATTTATTTGATACGGTAGATACGTAATGTTATAGCTGGCTGGAAAAATAGATTAAAAGCTGAGTAAAAGGCATCAGTATTTATTTTATCTACCTGTCTTTCTACCTTCCTATCTATCTATCCGGTAGGTACCATCCACTCATCCGATGTAGTGACAGATTTATTAGATACCGATATTTAGTTTCAAAAAAGATTAAAAGATAATTAAAATACATTACAGTGTTCTCTACCTCTGTCGACATACCTATCTCTCTATCTAGTTCGTATCATCCACTCATCCGATGTAGTGACAATTATTCTACTGTAGAGACATCTATGCACAGTTGCAAAAATAGACTAAAAGATTATTAAAAGGATCAGTATTTATTTCCTCTACCCTATGTATCTATCAAATAGGTGCCATCCACTCACCCGATGTAGTGACAGATTTACTTGAGAGAGAGAGAGAGAGAGAGAGAGAGAGAGAGAGAGAGAGAGAGAGTTGCAAAATAAAATCAAAGTTTAGTAAAAGGCATCAGTATTTATTTTCGCTACCTGTCTCTCCACCTACCTGTGTGCCAAATTAGTAGGTACCATCCAGACATCCGATGTAGTGATATATTTATTAGGTACATACATATAGATAGTTGCAAAAATAGTTCAAAAGTTGATTCAAAGGCGTAGGTGAGAATGAGAGGGCAAAGGAAGGAGTATGTATAGTTGTGAGTAAAAGATGGAAGAAGAGCATAAGACAGTATGGATCAGTTGGGTCTAGGATTGTGTGGGTAAAGTTGAAAGTTGGAATACAAATGTGGGCGATTGTGTGTGTGTATGCGCCAACGCAAGATCGTGCTAGAAGAGTGAGAGAAGAGTTCTGGACAAATGTAGAAGTGAGCATGGAAAAGTTTGGAAGGAATGAGAGAGTGTTTTTGATTGGTGATATGAATGGTAAAGTTGGGAATGTGAAGGTGGATGGAATAGTTGGTGAGTGGGGTGTGCCTGCTGAGATAGATGAGAATGGCAGTGCGTTAGTGGACATTTGTGCTGGGAGGGGGTTGGTGATAGCCAATACCCTCTTCAGGCATAAAATGATCCACAGGTATACATGGCGAGTGATGAGAAGGGTGGGTGGTGAACTGAATGAAAGGAAGGCAATGATTGATTATGTGTGTGTGGATGAAAGGATGCGAAGATGTGTAAAGGATGCAAGAGCTTATAGAGGTTGGGGGAGTGGACTTTCTGACCACTACTTGGTGGTGGCCTGAATTAGGATCCAAGTAAGATGGAGGAATAGAAGAAGGGAAAGACGAGAAGAAGGAGTAGTTGCAAGGAGAGTGGAAAGGTTACAAGAGGATGAGAAAAAGGCAGAGTATAAGAGAGAAGTGGAGGAACGATTGGGTAAATATGAATTGGAGCAGATGGGAGACGTGGAAGGTGTGTGTAGGATATTTACAGAAGAAATATGTGCAGCATGTGATGTGGTGTGTGGAAGGAAGAGAAGACGGAGGGGGGTGCAAGGAACAGCGTGGTGGACTGAAGAGGTGAAACAGGCTGTGGCACAAAAGAAGAAAGCGTACAATGAATGGATGAGAAATAGGGGCGTGGAAGAAGTTGAGAGGCAGAAGAGAGAGTTATATGTAGAAAGAAAGAGAGAGGTGAAAAGATTAGTAAGAGAGAGTAAAAGAGAGTGGATGAGGAATTTGGAAGGAATTTGAGTGTAAAGTGGAGGGAGTGTAAGAAAATGTTCTGGAAAGAGGTGAAGAGAGTAAGACAGGGTGGAAGTGAGGTTAGCAGGGGAGTGAAAGATAAAAATGGTAGATTACTAGTGGAGAAGGGAGAAAAAGTGAGCAGATGGAGAGAACACTTTAAGGAATTGTTGAACTTAGAGGATGGAAGTAATGCGAGTAGAAGTGGCTGGGGAATGGCTGGGAGAAGGAGGGAGGTGAGAAGACAGGAAGAAATCAGTAGGATAGAAGTTGTGGAAGCAATGAAGAAAGTTAAATTGGGGAAAGCCCCAGGAATTGATGGAGTGTGTGGTGAAATGCTGAAGCATGGGGGAGAGATAGTAGTAGAATGAATGTGGAAGATGTGCAGATTGGCCTGGGAGGAAGGTAGAGTCCGGGAGGATTGGAAGTCAGGTATAATTATTCCCTTGTACAAAGGAAAAGGGGAAAAAGAAGTGTGTGGTAATCATAGGGGCATTTCTCTTCGTAGTATAATAGGAAAAGTGTATGGTAGGATACTTACTGACAGAGTTAGAGAAAGAACAGAGGAATTAGTTGGAGAAGAACAGGGAGGCTTTAGGAAGGGAAGAGGTTGTGTAGATCAGATATTCATTCTTAGATCTTTAGTGGAAAAGTTTCTAGAGAAGGGAAAGAAGTTGTATGTGGCTTTCATGGATTTGAAGAAAGCATATGACAGGGTGGATAGACAAGGATTGTGGAAAGTATTAAGAATATATGGAGTAGATGGGAAGTTGCTGAATGCTGTGAAGAGAAGAGTATGTATGAGGGTGCTAAGGCTGCAGTGCGTGTGGATGGTGAACTAAGTGAATTTTTCTCTTTGAAGGTTGGGTTGAAACAGGGATGTGTCATGTCTCCATGGTTGTTCAATCTGTACATGGATGGGGTAATAAAAAAGGTACAAGGTAGGGTAGTGGATGTTGGAGTGGCCCTGGTGAGAGAGGGTAGTGTTTGGAAACTCCCTGTACTGTTGTTTGCAGATGATACTGTGTTCTTGAGTGAAGACGAAGGGGAGCTGCAAGGCTTGGTGGACGAGTTTGGGAGAGTGTGTAAGAAATGGAATCTAAAGGTGAATGTAGGGAAGAGTAAAGTGATGGTCTTTGAGAGAGGTGAAGTCAGTGAATGTACAGCGAGGTTGGATGGTGAGGAATTGGAAAATGTGAGTACGTTTAAGTACTTGGGTAGTGTGATGAGTAAGGATGGAGGTTTGGAGGGTGAAGTGCTTGAAAGGGTACAACAGGGAAGAAAGGTTGCTGGTTCTTTGAAAGCAGTGATAAGAAACAAGGAATTGAGCATGGAAGTGAAAAAGTTACTACATGACAGTATTGTGATACCAGCTCTAACGTATGGAAGTGAGGCTTGGACGTTGTTGGAAGGACACAAGTCAAGAGTGAGAGCAGTGGAAATGAGTTATTTAAGAGGAGCCTGTGGAGTCACATGGAGAGACAGGCTGATGAATGAGGATATAAAGGAGCGTTGTGGTGTGGATGTGGATGTGATAGGAAGCGTTATGAGGAACACACTGAGGTGGTTTGGCCATGTGGAGAGGATGGAGGGTGAAAGACTGACGAAGAGAGTGTATGTGAGTGAGGTGGGGGGGGGGAAGAGGGAGGGAGAGGCCGAGGATGAGATGGAGGGATGGGGTGGAGAGGTATATGAGAGAGGAGGGTGTGAGTTGGGAGCAGGGCAATGAATGGCGGGGGACAGGGCGACGTGGAGGCGATTTGTTTGTGGCCACCCCAAACGCGATTGAGGCGTCTGGCAATAGATAGATAGATAGATAGATTATTATCATTATAACTCTCTCTCTCTCTCTCTCTCTCTCTCTCTCTGTATTGTAAATTCTAGGCAATCTTTTATTATAAATACTGATCAGTCTTCACCACCACCAGTATAATGATGATAATAAAGATGATATTGATAATAATAATAATAATAATAATAATAATAATAATAACAATAATAATAATAATAATAATAATAATAATAACAATAATAATAATAATAATAATAATAATAATAATAATACTAATAAAGCCTACTCATACTAGTAGTGTAGCCCTTGCACACAGTACACACAAGAGGCGGTACACGTGCACTACCTGGGTGGAGGGCAGTACGGTATGGGTGTAGGGGGCGGGAGTTAGGATGTCAGCGGCCGTTTGGTGCCACACAACGACACACTGCTGCTGACGGCGGCCGTGGCTGCCACCATTACCCGAGCCAAAGGCGTTAGGGATCACCACCACCTTCATAGCGTGACGCACCTTTGACACTACATCTTGCCGTTTTTCTCTCTTTTATTTTATTTCGCCTTTTTCTCTTTGACCCTAACTTGGTCTAAAATTACCCTCTAGCCTTCCTCTGTCTATCTATCTATCTGTCTATTGCCACACGCCTTAATCCCATAAGGGGTGGCCACAAACAAATTGCCTCCATGTCGCCCTGTCCACCGCCATTTCACTGCCCTGCTCCCAGCTTACATCCCCCTCTCTCATATACCTCTCTACTCCATCCCTCCATCTCATCCTTGGCCTCCCCCTCCCTCTCCCCCCCTCCACCTCACTCACACTCTCCTCGTCAGTCTCTCACTCTTCCTCCTCTCCACATGGCCAAACCACCTCAGTGTGTTTCTCCTAACGCTTCCTATCACATCCACATCCACACCACAACGCTCCTTCACTTCCTCATTTGTCTGTCTGTCTCTGTTGTAAAATCAGTATAAATCCTTTTTAGTGGTAAGTGGGGGTGCTCGCCATCCACTCACTTGATGTAGTGCCTAGCCCCGGGTTGTTACGCTGCTCATGGGGCAACGTAGGATTGGCTGATGGATGGATGGATGGCTTCTCTGTAATATTTTCAGAATGGTGGATGGAAGATTGTAATGGTCGTGTATATATATATATATATATATATATATATATATATATATATATATATCCCACCGTTGTGGTTCTGTTTAACGTACTCGTTGATAATACAAGTGGTACTCAACTTAGTCTCCCCTCAATGACTGATAAAGTATTCACCTCAGTAAAACAAAGAGGGGAAGCACTTCGACTTTGAATGATAAAGGTTAATTGCTTAACAGATATTTTTGGTAGCGTTTGTAGTTTGGCCGAGTCGAGAATAAGTCAGTACCACGTGTGTTAGTCGTTCCCAAAGCGGAGGAATCTTGAACTGGAAGGGGAGTGAGTCATGCGTGAGAGGACATAATTCCCTTGGTTGGATATCAAAATGACATATACTTTATTCTACTTTAATAATTCTATATTTGTTAATCAACAGACATTTTTGAATTACATGACCTTTAATCATATGTAAAAGGGTTGTAAATTAAGCCATAGTTTGGGCAAAAATCATACAATACTGTTACCAAGCGAAACAATTTGAATATTCAACAGTGACTTCTGAGGTCATCATACCACACTCTTTATTATCGGTTATTCTTGGGCTCGTCAATAGCCTCAAGACTGGGACATTTATTGGCATGAATTGTCTTTTCGGGCTGGCATAGCCTCGAACCAAAAATAATCACTCGTGTTCTATTTCGTCTGGGCAGTATAATCTCATCACACAATTCACTAATAATTCATAATCACTAATAATTCATAATCATCAATAATTCATAATTACTAATAATTCATAATCATCAATAATTCATAATCACTAATAATTCATAATCACTCGGGCTTGTTTAGCCTCGAGGAACAACTCAAAAATCACATTTTTCTCACAACCACTAAGTTCCCTTCAACACTTCCAATATTCCTAACCTAGTAATAGAAGAGAAAAGAAAGCAGTTGATGAGTTTAAATTCGCCTTTCCGTTACATGATCACATTAACTTTCAAAATTCTGTACCTTATCTAGTATAAAAAAAAAAAAAAGGTTCACCTGATTGATTCATAATTCAATTGCTGCTACATTCAGTTATAAATTTATTCATGGATAGTGTAAGTGTGTGTGTACGTCGAGTCTATGGGCAAGATCACATGATGGCCTCGTGCACGCCCCAAAGTCACGGTGTCTGTGAACTGAATCAACGTCTGTTATCCACAAAGTCTGGGTAGCCAATGTCTACGTTAAGCTTTTAACAACATTACTTCATATTGTTCACGACAAGCAAGAATTAAAACAAGCAAAGGGGGGAGAAAGGAGGAATGTGTACAGCTCACCTGAAGCAACGTCTGTTATCCACAACGTCTGGGTAGCCAATGTGGCTTGTCGGGCACATAGGGACGCTACTGCCAGATCAAATGAGACTGTGTTTTTGCGATATGGTGGGGTTTAATTCTCTTCACTATTTATACAGTAGAGTACACATGACGTTAGGACTTTTGATTGAATTGGGGAAAATTTGAGAATCAATCCTTACTACATTTAAATACTAAATTTACTGCCATCCCGCCCTGAGTTTCGGGCAGCTCATGCCATCTAGTGACGGCTAAGGCAAGCGGAACTACTTGGTCCTCCCAAATTACATTATCTTTGTCTTTTTTGACTATTAATTTTACATATTTGAATTCTAGCAGCTTCATTAGTAAGCATTTCACAACAATGATACGGAAAGAATTGCATACCCATTATTATTCTATTTAAGGTTTAAACTTGGCGCCCGGCAACGACGCACCACAAGCAAGGGGAATGTTGCTCGCATCTGTTATTCGTTAACAACCAGATGGGTGAACTCCCATAGCTCAACACTTCCAGTTACACTACCTATGCATAGATACAGAGATATATACATATAAAAATAAAGTTGTCCCTATATCGATCATTAACACATGAACTACTACTTAGAACAGGAGCCTTATAGACTAGTATTCAGATTACACTCTATCTAACTTAGAAATTACAGTACCTCTAAACATATACATGAATACTAAATTTGTGGCATTACACTTATACAACAACAGAGGCATGCAAATATGTACTGTTGTACAGGTATACACAGTACTTATACAACAACACAAGGGGCTGGCCCTTGCCAAGCTTTTACATTCATAATTTTCACGTAGGTTAATTTCACCCAAAATTATTCCTGTTGCACTTTTCACCTTAAGGCTTTTATGCAGAAATTAATGTCCTTTGTATTACTTATGAGTACAATATTGTAAGGCAGAATATTACATGTGCTTTGTATTACTTATGAGTACAATATTGTAAGGCAGAATATTACATGTCCTTTGTATTACTTATGAGTACAATATTGTAAGGCAGAATATTACATGTGCTTTGTATTACTTATGAGTACAATATTGTAAGGCAGAATATTACATGTGCTTTGTATTACTTATGAGTACAATATTGTAAGGCAGAATATTACATGTCCTTTGTATTACTTATGAGTACAATATTGTAAGGCAGAATATTACATGTGCTTTGTATTACTTATGAGTACAATATTGTAAGGCAGAATATTACATGTGCTTTGTATTACTTATGAGTACAATATTGTAAGGCAGAATATTACATGTCCTTTGTATTACTTATGAGTACAATATTGTAAGGCAGAATATTACATGTGCTTTGTATTACTTATGAGTACAATATTGTAAGGCAGAATATTACATGTGCTTTGTATTACTTATGAGTACAATATTGTAAGGCAGAATATTACATGTGCTTTGTATTACTTATGAGTACAATATTGTAAGGCAGAATATTACATGTCCTTTGTATTACTTATGAGTACAATATTGTAAGGCAGAATATTACATGTCCTTTGTATTACTTATGAGTACAATATTGTAAGGCAGAATATTACATGTCCTTTGTATTACTTATGAGTACAATATTGTAAGGCAGAATATTACATGTCCTTTGTATTACTTATGAGTACAATATTGTAAGGCAGAATATTACATGTCCTTTGTATTACTTATGAGTACAATATTGTAAGGCAGAATATTACATGTCCTTTGTATTACTTATGAGTACAATATTGTAAGGCAGAATATTACATGTACACTGCTTTATTTCTTGTTTAGGCTCTGATGATGGTACAAGTATTGTAGGGAAACGTTAGCCAATAAAGAGCCAGATGTATGTACAGTGGTCAGCACAAATTGGCTGCAAGCCTGCTGGTGTGATGTGGCTGGTTTGGTCTGGCAACGGTGTATGGCAACTAGTTGTCACATAAGCTTTGTTTACGCTCTTAAGACGTTTTGGTAAGAATTACTACTGTACATCGGCCACAGTGCAATATTCTTTAGATTGGATTAGAAAAATAATGTGCTAAAGATGACCCAAGAATGTTGTGGAATGGTGACACTTCCGCTCTCTCCCCCGTACTCCTGCCGATGCCCCTCCCCAGCCTACCTCTCACCACACCTCCCTCCCTGCTCTCCTTCATGTCTTCTCCCCTCTCTGCCCACCCTGTCTAGCTTATATTATCCACGGCGCTAATCCACGCAATAAACCCCACTCTTCTCTGTTTCTTGTCTCTTCCTGTAACTTTTTGTTTCTCTACATTGGTGAGATTCTTGCCAGGCCACAATCGTTTTCTGCCACTCAGTACTTCAAACATGATGACGCAATTCCAAACATTAGGCTTCTGATACTGCTTCATGAATCAGTGAACAGTAGCAAGAAAATGGCAACATTTGGCCTGCAAAGAGACAGAGACAAATAG
>NW_027642669.1:0-60000 GCF_032717465.1 Coenobita brevimanus | reverse complement strand
CTACTACTACTACTACTACTGGCGTCAAGGTTGCAGCATTACAATTGGTGTAGCCAGGCCGAACCACTAGTCTAACCGCAGTAGCACGTGTTGGCCTGGCCTTCCTGCCCTGGCTTACCTATGACATTGTCGTTTTCACTCCCGAGACTTTTATATTTTCTATCTATCGATAACTTTAAACGTGTAATATCTCCCAAATTACAACTACTCAGCCAAAACGTTACAGAGTAATATAGTCTTAGTTTTGTCTGATGAATATGTCCCTTATGTGTACTGTACTACCCTTATGTGTACTGTACTACCCTTATGTGTACTGTACTACCCTTATGTGTACTGTACTACCCTTGTGTACTGTACTACCCTTATGTGTACTGTACAGCATAGTATAGTAGTCATGGGAGTAGTACATGAGGGTAGTACAATGCTGAACATGGGGGTAGTAATCATGGTGGTACATACAGTACATGATGTACAATGCAAAACAATTATCATGAAAGATGTACATTAGAGTACACTGATGTAGTAGAGTAACTATTGGTTGAGCACAATACCACAGTCCACCACAGTGACCTGTGTGATGTCACTGTGGTTGGCTGCTGCCCTCACCACCTCCAGCCCGCTGACCACCTCACCAAAGACATAATGGAACCGCAAGTCACCTGCACAGTCCCTGGTGGTGATGACAAACTGGGCAGCCCTGGCAGCAGCACCAGACCACCACCCCCACACGGCCCCCGCCCTGCCTGACCGCCGGTACTGCCCACCCCTGATGTCTATTATCCCTGCCCCTCCTGCCCCTCCCTTCCCTTCGTAGTCCCCACCCTGCACCCTCTCCCCCGGCTCGCCCTTGTACCACACGCGGTGTAATTTAGTGTTGCGGTATGAGACGCCGGTCTGGCCGGTACACAGCATCACAAACTGCTTTGCTGCAGGCGTGTTGGGACTCAGCCGGATGTGGACCCGCCCTCTTGTTGACCCCCCCCACGCCAGGTCCAGATGGACCAGGGTGGAGGAGGGGTCCCTGGCCCCCACCACCTCACTCACCTGCACAACACAACAAGGTCAGTCACGGAGGCAGAGACAGGAAGGAAGAGGAGGGAGGGAGGAAAGAAGGAGAAGTGTAATCCATCATCATCATCATGACCACCGCCGCCGCCATCACCACCACCACACCACCATCATCATGACCACCGCCGCCGCCATCACCACCACCACACCACCATCATCATCATCATCATCATCATGACCACCGCCGCCGCCATCACCATCACCACCACACCACCATCATCATCATGACCACCGCCGCCGCCATCACCACCACCACCACACCACCATCATCATCATGACCACCGCCGCCGCCATCACCACCACCACCACACCACCATCATCATCATCATCATCATCACCATGACCACCGCCGCCGCATCACCACCACCACCACTACCATCATCATCATCATTATCATCACCACCATCATCATCATCATTATCATCACCACCATCATCATCATCATCATGACCACCGCCGCCGCCATCATCACCACCACCACCACCACCATCATCATCATCATCATGACCACCGCCGCCGCATCACCACCACCACCACCACCATCATCATCATCATCATCATGACCACCGCCGCCGCATCACCACCACCACCACCACCACCACCACCACCACCATCATCATCATCATCACCATCATCATCATCATCATTATGACCACCGCCGCCGCATCACCACCACCACCACCACCACCACCACCACCACCATCATCATTATCATCACCATCATCATCATCATCATCATGACCACCCCCGCCGCATCACCACCACCACCCCAACCACCACCACCATCATCATCATCATCACCACCACTGCTGCGATCATCATCAACACCATCATCATTATCATCATCATCATCACCACCACTATGATCATCATTATGATCATCAAAAACCACCACCACCACCACCATCAATATCATCATCATCATCATCATCACCATCATTATATCTTCATCAAAGCCACAACCACCACCACCACCACCATCATCATCATCATCATCATCCACGCTTGCCATCTTCCAACTCACAGTACATACAGAAAGCCTTCTCCACCACCACCACCACCACCACCATCATCACCACCAACATCATCACCTTCATCATCATCACCACCACCACCACCACCACCACCACCATCATCACCACCACCACCACCACCACCACCACCACCACCACCACCATCATCACCACCACCATCATCACCACCACCACATCATCACCACCACCATCATCACCACCATCATCATCATCACCACCACCATCATCACCACCACCATCATCACTATCATAATCACCCTCACCATTATCATCATCATCATCACCATCATCATGACCACCACCGTCACCATCATCATCATCATGACCATCACCATCATCATCACCATCACTATCATCATCATCATCAACATAATCATCACCACCAACACCACCGCCATAATCATCGTCATCACTATCATCATCATCATCATCACTATCATCATCATCATCACCACCATCATCATCATCATCATCGTCACCACCACAACCACCACCACCACCACCATCATCATCATCATCATCATCATCATCATCCAAGCCTGCCATCTTCCAACTCACTCACAGGACATACACAATGCCTTCTCCACCACCACCACCACCACCACCACCACCATCATCATCATCATCATCATCATCATCATCATCCACGCCTGCCATCTTCCAACTCACTCACAGGACATACACAATGCCTTCTCCACCACCACCACCACCACCACCACCACCACCACCATCATCATCATCATCATCATCATCATCATCATCATCATCATCATCATCCACGCCTGCCATCTTCCAACTCACTCACAGGACATACACAATGCCTTCTCCACCACCACCACCACCACCACCACCACCACCATCATCCACGCCTGCCATCTTCCAACTCACTCACAGGACATACACAATGCCTTCTCCACCACCACCACCACCATCATCATCATCATCATCCAAGCCTGCCATCTTCCAACTCATTCACAGGACATACACAATGCCTTCTCCACCACCACCACCACCACCACCACCACCATCATCATCATCATCATCATCATCCACGCCTGCCATCTTCCAACTCACTCACAGGACATACACAATGCCTTCTCCACCACCACCACCACCACCATCATCCACGCCTGCCATCTTCCAACTCACTCACAGGACATACACAATGCCTTCTCCACCACCACCACCACCACCATCATCATCATCATCACCATCATCATCATCCACGCCTGCCATCTTCCAACTCACTCACAGGACATACACAATGCCTTCTCCACCACCACCACCACCACCAGCACCATCATCATCATCATCATCACCATCATCATCATCCACGCCTGCCATCTTCCAACTCACTCACAGGACATACACAATGCCTTCTCCACCACCACCACCACCACCACCACCACCACCATCATCATCATCATCATCATCCACGCCTGCCATCTTCCAACTCACTCACAGGACATACACAATGCCTTCTCCACATCCTGTCATGTTGACCAATAAAGAAGCTAAATAGGTTTGATGTAAAACTGCGTCCACTCAGACGAGATGCCACACAAGTCTTTGCAATGACAGTAATAGCCCATTTATCCGACGTAATAGCCAAAGGCATGGCCGCCCACCATTAGCAGTTCTTTACCTCCAAACCAATACACTGTGTTAAGTTTATAGCAAACTTTATGCCTAATATTACAAAATTATATATAATTCATTTTGTATTCCCTGAGTACGATAAATGACCAACATATATATATATATATATATATATATATATATTATTTTTAATGCAAGGAAGAAGGAACCAAAGGCCACGAGCCCGCAAACCGTTCCTTCCAAGAAAAAAAGCAAAATACAAATGAGAGCCAAATTCTAGATCCGTTCATTTCGAGATGCCTGGACACACTTTCTATCTATCTGTCTATTGCCAGACGCCATAATCCCGTAAGTAGGTGGCCATTTGACTTTGAGTTAGTTGTTTTACGGGGAGGGGCACTAACCCTCCACCAACCCACTTGTTGACACGTAGGGAGCACGTATGGTTTGGTTATATGGTTACCACCCAGCTTTGTAAATGGTTTCTTGGCTTGCAGGAAACCATTTGGCTTGCCACTCAATGTAAAGCCACCTGTAAAGGAAAGAAAAGCAATAAGAAGTGACTGGAAAGATGGGAGAAATAGGAAGAGAGGAGTGCAGGCACAGAGAAAGAATGATAAAGGTTAGGCAGCAATACATCAAGTGAGTGGATGATGGTCGCCACCACCTACCAATGTGTGTTTGAAAAACTGGAGATCATCAGAAGTAGGAAATACACACAAAGTGAAACAGTTCCAGAGTTGACCTGTTGCATAAATGAAGGACTGGGAGTAACGGTTAACTCTTGCATTAGAGAGTTGGACAGAAAAGGGATGAGAGTTTGTTGCTAGACGGGTGCTACGCGCCCGTCGTAGAGGTGGAAGAATGCAAGCAGACAGTTCAGAGGAGCAGTGACCATTGAAGTAGCGATAGAAAAGAGATAAAGGTGCAACAGTGCGGCGAAGAGACAGAGGTTGAAGGGAGCCAGTAAGAGTAGCAGTGACCATTGAAGTAGCGATAGAAAAGAGATAAAGATGCAACAGTGCGGTGAAGAGACGAGGTTGAAGGGAGCCAGTAGGAGAAAGAGAGTTAATGAGATGAAAAGCCTTTGACTCCAGCCTATTAAGAAGAGCTGTAAGAAGTGAATCTCCCCACACATGAGAGTTGTACTCTACACAGGGGCGAATAAAACCTGTGTATAAAGTCAACAATTGTGCAGGGGTAAAGATGGTACGGAGTCGGCTTAGCACACCTAATCTCTTGGAAGCAAATTTTATAAGAGATCTAATATGATCTTTCCAAGATAAGTCCTGATTGAATGAAACCCCAAGCATGTTCAAGGATGATGCGGGATTGAGCTGGATATAATTAAGCATTAGTGGGTACTCCTGTAGAAGACTTTGTCAGGTTGATAGGTATAAAAACTGAGTCTTAGATGCATTAACAACAAGATTATTTTTACCCCAGTCAGAGATACGAGCCAAGTCAGACATTAGGTGTGCCACAGCACACGTGGCGTCACAAGAACACTACGCCTGAGAGGAAAGCTCTGATTTCATATTTGGATTTACCATCAAAAAGTACAGCCATTTAGAGCAGCCATCAATTGCCTTGGACAAAATTGTTGTTATTATTATTTTCAGGATTTGCCAAGACTGATATGGAGGAGAACCAGAAGACAGTTGTAGTACTGAGTTTGAACGAGGTGAAGATGGATGATAGAGAAGTTGAACAAGGTGATAGAAGTTGAACGAGGTGGAACAAAGATGTGGCCAACGCGTATGAAACCTGATGTAGCTGCTGCCATCATACGTGTACTTGACATCCTCCAAGGTGATGTAGCTGCTGCCATCATACGTGTACTTGACATCCTCCAAGGTGATGTAGCTGCTGCCATCATACGTGTACTTGACATCCTCCAAGGTGATGTAGCTGCTGCCATCATACGTGTACTTGACATCCTCCAAGGTGATGTAGCTTCTGCCATCATACGTGTAATTGACATCCTCCAAGGTGATGTAGCTGCTGCCATCATACGTGTACTTGACATCCTCCAAGGTGATGTAGCTGCTGCCATCATACGTGTACTTGACATCCTCCAAGGTGAGACTTAACTTTCTCTTTGACACATTGCTAAATAGGACTCTTGTTACCTCAAAACCCAAGTTCATTTTATGGGCAAAAAATTGAGTAAAGTTGGTATAATGACGACAATTTATCTGTCTGTCTGTTAATCTATTGCCAGATGCCTTAATCCTGTAAGGGGTAGCCACAAACAAATTACCTCCATGTCACCCTGTCCCCTGCCATTTCGTAGCCTTTCCCACCAGCTCACACTCCAAACAAATCACCACTATGACACCCTATCCCCTGCCATTTCGCTGCCCTCCCCCCAGCTCACACCCCAAGCAAATCGCCTCCATGTCACCCTATCCCCTGCCATTTCACTGCCCTTCTCCCAGCTCACACCCCCAACAAATCGCTTCCATGTCACCCTATCCCCTGCCATTTCGCTGCCCTTCTCCCAGCTCACACCCCAAACAAATCGCCTCCATGTCACCCTATCCCCTGCCATTTCGCTGCCATCCTCCCAGGTCAATAAAAAAATGGTGGTGTAATTTAGCCGTGCTTCTTGGCCTGTACTGTATACCTGTGGGTGAATGTCTTTTCCGTGATAATTGTGTAGTTACCAAGTGTTTAGCTACATTTGACTGATGCAAGTACCTGCCAGGGTTGATGACAGCCAAGCATGTACTGTACTTTGGTGTAGAAGTGGACTGACTTAGCATTACTACTGAATGCACACACTTTGTATTGTTTATAAAGGCTCCACCAGCAATGCCTCAGCCTTGGTCACCTAATGGCGCCTCTACACGCTGCTCAATCTCTGGCAGCCTTCCTATTCCTTCCCTTACCCCTGATGTCACACTGTTAGTACTGTATCATTTATAAAGGCTCCAACCTGCTTCAGTGCATCTGTCTTGGTCACCTAATGGCGGCTCTCCACCCAGCTCGATCTCTGGCAGCCTCCCTATGGACCTTTACCCCTGATGTCACACTCTCAGTATTTATCATTTATAAAGGCTCTAACCTGCTTCAATGCGTCTACCTTTGGCACCTGATGGTGGCTCTCAATGCAGCTCGATCTCTGGCAGCCTCCCTATTCAGTCCTTTATCCCTGAGGTCACATTCCCAGTACTGTATTATTGATACAGGCTCCAACATGCATGCGCTGGTCTTGGTCACCTAATGGTGGATTTCCTGCACGCTGCTCGATCTCTGGCAGCCTCCCTATTCAGTCCTTTATCCATGAGGTCACACTCTCAGTACTGTATTACTGATATAGGCTCCAACATGCATGCGTTGGTCTTGGTCACCTAATGGCCACTTTCCACGCTGCTCGATCTCTGGCAGCCTCCCTATTCAGTCCCTTATCCCTGCCATATTTTTATTCAGGTTTTAACACTCTTAGCCAATTTAAGGTAAAATATGATAATTAAAAGGAAGCACTAGGTTAAATAGCTACAGAAGATGTGCTAGGAACCTCTTAAACTAGACTCATTTTACTCTAACCTGGCCTAAAATTGGCAGCTGCGTAGCGGCTGTAAACATGATTGGTTTTGGGGGTATGCAGAGAAGGAATGCAGTGCCAGGAGACGTGACACTCGCACAGGTGAAGAGTGCTGTGAAGCGGCTGAAAAATGGGAAAGCAGCTGGGGTTGATGAGGTGTATGCAGAGATGCTTAAGTGTAGTGGAGAGAGTGGAATGAAGTGCTTGTTGGAGATATGTAAGAAGGCATGGATGAGTGAAACTGTGCCTGCAGAGTGGAAAAAAGCTGTGATTGTACCCCTGTACAAAATTAAAGGTGAGCGAAGTGAGTGCAAGAATTATCGTGGCATAAGCTTATAAGAGTGTGGTAGGGAAGGTATATGGAAGAATTATTACAGAGAAAGTAAGAGAGATATCAGAAGTCCTAGTGGGTGATGAACAGGGTGGAAGGAGACGTGAGGATCAAATATTTGCAGTGAGACAGATAGAGCAGAAGGCTTGTGAGAAGGATTATAAGGTGTTTATGGCATTCTAGGATATGAAAAAAGCATACGACAAAGTAGACAGAGAAGCATTGTGGAAGGTTTTGTGCATGTATGGTGTAGATGGTAAGCTGCTAGGTGCTGTCAAGAGTTTTATGATGGTGGTGAGGAGTGTTTAAGGGTAAATGGTCATCTAAGTGAATGGTTCACGATCGGTGTGGGTGTGCGACAAGGATATGTGATATACCCATGGTTGTTAAATATATATATATATATATATATATATTTATATATATATATATATATATATATATATATATATATATATATATATATATATATATATATATAAGATGAAATAGAACGAGCGGAATTAAACAAGCTTATCAACAAAAGACAAAGAGAAGAAAAAAGAAAGTGAAACATGGATCAGATCAAAGAAACCATCAAAAAAGGAAAAAGTCTGAAACAGGTCCGAAGTAAAATGGCACTAGGAAAGCAACAAATGACATCACTGAAAGACAAAAACGGTGAAGCCATTAAATGCAGAGATATGATGCTGAAGAGAGTTGAAGAATTTTACAAAGAACTGTATACATCAAAGACAGTAGTACCAATAGCTAACTTTTCTGTTGACACAAGTGAAATACCTGAGGTAACACCAGACGAAGTAAATATTTCTCTTAAAAATATGAAAAGAGGGAAGGCTCCGGGAGAAGATGGAATAGTAGCAGATTTACTGTTGGATGCAGGAGCAGAAGTACAAAATAGGCTTGCTCACTTATTTACCCACTGTATAAAACAGAAGAAAATTCCCAAAACATGGTGTAATGCAATAGTTATTTTACTCTACAACAAAGGTGACTCAAAAGATCTTAGTAACTATCGACCCATTAGCTTGCTATCAGTCATTTACAAACTTTTCACTAAAGTCCTTACAAACAGAATAGCTACAAATTTGGAGGAAAACCAACCTCGTGAACAGGCAGGATTCCGATGCGGGTATTCGACCACTGATCATCTGCACACAATGAATCAGCTAATTGAGAAAACTATATAATATAATAAACCACTGTGCTTAGGTTTTGTTGATTACGAAAAGGCTTTCGACTCAGTGGAGCACATAGCGATTATAAATTCACTGCGAGAACAAGGAGTGAATGAGAACATTGTAAAACTGCTCGAAAACATATATAAAGAGGGAACTGCTACGGTTAAATTACATAAGGACTCGGAAAAAATTGAGATTGAGAAAGGCGTGCGTCAGGCAGATACAATTTCACCAAAGTTATTTACAGCATGCCTAGAAAGTATTTTCAGAAAGCAAGACTGGGAAAACAAAAGAGTGAACATAGATGGAGAAAAGCTAAGCCATTTAAGATTTTCAGATGACATTGTCCTAATCTCAGAAAAGGCAGAGACGTTGCAAGAAATGTTAAATGACCTGAACAGAGAAAGTCTCAAAGTAGGGCTAAAGATGAACCGGAGTAAAACTAAAGTAATGTTTAATCCTCAAACACCAAAGAGCGTCATCAGAATAAGTGGAGAAATTCTTGAAGAAGTTGAGGAGTACAATTACCTGGGACAAATACCAAAATTAACGAAAGATAATGATAGCGAAATAAAAAGACGCATTACAATTGGATGGAAAGCTTTCGGTAAACATAGAGACATTATGAAAAATAGATTGCCAGTTTGTATGAAACGAAAAGTATATAACGAATGTATAATTCCAGCTATGACGTATGGTTGTGAAACTTGGAAACTGACAAAATCAATGGAAAATAAATTAATTCGTTCTCAGAGAGCAATGAAAAGGTCAATGTTGGGAATATCTTTAAGAGACAGGAAAAGATCAACTTGGGTGAGAGAGCAGACTAAAGTCAAAGATAGAAGTTATAAAAGAACAGAAATGGAGGTGGGCAGGCCATATAGCAAGAATAAGGGATAATCGATGGAGCAAGAGGTTGACTGACTGGACACCAAGAGATGGTAAGCGTAGCAGAAAAAGGCCAGACAGGAGGTGGAGAGATGAGATAGAGAAATTTGCAGGGAAAACGTGACAAAGATTGGCTCAGTCAAGGAATTCGTGGAGAAGGTTGGGGGAGGCCTTTGTTCAGCAGTGGACTTGTAATGGCTGATGATGATATATATATATATATATATATATATATATATATATATATATATATATATATATATATATATATATATATATATATATGGATGGGGTGATGAGAGAAGTAAAAACACAAGTAATGGAGAGGGATGGCGTTGGTAATGAATGGTGATGGATGGAATATCTCATATTATTGTATGCTGATGATGCAGTACTGCTTGCAAGTACCGGACAAGACCTTGGTAGGCTAGTGCTGAGTTTTGTTGATGTCTGTAAGCGTCGTGCCTTGAGAATAAATGTAGAGAAGAGTAAAGTGATGGTTATTGAGAGAGAAGGTGACTCCCAGTGTGATGTCACAGTGAATGGAGAGAGACTGGAATTGGTGAGAGAGTTCAAATACTTCGGTACAGTGATAGAAAAGAGAGGAAAATGTGCAAAAGAAGTGTGCAATGAAGGCCTTAATGAGAAACAGTGGCTAGAGTGTTGCAGCTGCACCAGGCTTACATGGAATGTTAGTGCCAACTTTAACATATGGATGTGAGACTATGGTGTGGCATGAAAATAGAAAGTCAAGAGTGAGAGCAGTGGAGATGGGACTGCTGAGGAATGTATGTGGAGTACAGAGGGTGGATAGGATACGAAATTATGTGATTCATTGAAATTGCGGAGTGAGGAAGTCTGTGGGCACCAGAATCGAAGAGAGTGTACTGAGATGGTATGGGCATGTGGAGAGAATGGATAACAACAGAGTGGTGAAAAAAGTACTGTATATCTGAGCGAATTTGAAGAAGGGAGGAGGCATGGTAGGTCAAGGAGTAGGTGGAGAGATATGGTGGATGAGTGAGTGAGGAAGAGAGGTTTGGAAGTCGTTGAGGCTAGGGATTGACAAGAGATCGAGCTGGCTGGATGAATGTTGTGAGGAGAAGTGCATGATCAGGGATTTGACAACCTTTTATAACGTGGCAGCGTCCGGATTGACTCAATCCGATATGTTTACTGAAGCTACAGAACGTAGTGAATGTTTTGGGGGTATCAGATAGAGCCGGGATTCCGTGGGCCTGAATGATGAGCGAATGGAAGCGTGGCCCATTGGTCTCGGCAAATTTGGGCTGTCTGGAGATTTCTACTCCTCACCCTGCCCTAAGGTGGGAAAGGAGGTCCCAATGATGATGATGATGATGACGATGGTGGAGGATGATGCTAGCAACAAAGAAGTGCTGTGGAAAGGATATAGAGCCATAGTACTGTCTTTTTATGATGCTAGTCACAAAGAAGTGCTGTGGAAAGGATATAGAGCCATAGTACTGTCTTTTTATGATGCTAGTCACAAAAAAGTGCTATGGAAAGGATGTAGAGTCATAGTATCGTCTTTTTATGATGCTAGTCACAAAGAAGTGCTATGGAAAGGATGTAGAGCTATAGTATTGTCTTTTTATGATGCTAGTCAGAAAGAAGTGCTATGGAAACCATGTAGAGCCATAGTATTGTGTTTTTATGATGCTAGTCACAAAGAAGTGCTAAGGAAAGGATGTAGGGCCATAGCATTGTCTCATTCTGCCACTGAACTAAGAAACAAGCTGAAAAACTGTGAAAATCTTGGCCAAGTTAGAGTGAAAAGAGTATAGTAATACTGGTAGTATCCAATGTTTTGCTTACCTACTGCCAGACGCCTTGATCCCGTAAGGGGTGGCCACAAACAAATCACCATCTTCTCCCTGTCTGCCGCCATTGCATTGCCCTCCCCCCAGCTCACACCCCCTCTCTCATATACCTCTATACTCCATCCCTCCACCTCATCCTCAGCCTCTCCCCCTGCACCTCACTCACATACTCTCCTCGTTAGTCTCTCACAACCTGATATATATATTCTGAGGCTATGGCAATATACTGACGCTGAAAATGGTTGGAGTAAAGACGCTGAAAGAGGTGAAGACATGGCCGATAATGAGAAGTTGAACGAGGAGCAAAGGTGTGGACAACGAGTGGCAAACAGCTTGATGTAACTGCTGTCGTCAGCGGTGTAAGTCAGCCTTCAAGGTAAGACCAACTTTCTTTTTACTATAATTGACACGTTGCTTTGAAAAGAAGCTTTATCAGCTCAAAACCCAAGTTAATTTAAGGGTGAACAATGGAGATAGTATATGACAAGCCTTTCCTGCCCCCATAAAGTTGGTCTGAGGTGCTGGGCTGGAGTCTTCCTCTAATTTGCCTCAACATAACCAGTTCTGGATTACTTAGTCAAAAGGATCAAAGCAAATGACTCCAGACTTGTACAAAAAATACCCACTGAGGTTGTTCAGTGCCCACTGAGGTTGTTCAGTGCCCACTGAGGTTGTTCAGTGCCCACTGAGGTTGTTCAGTGCCCACTGAGGTTGTTCAGTCCCCACTGAGGTTGTTCAGTCCCCACTGAGGTTGTTCAGTCCCCACTGAGGTTGTTCATGGTACAGCTGATGCTTTGTGTACACTGATAGGTTGTTGTGGGATCAGCCCCAGTCTTTCTGGTCAGACCCATCAACTACAGACAAGTAACCACCCCTGCAGGGTTATCACATGCAGTGTACTGGTGTTCAATTGTGGCTGACAGTGCCTCACCACACCCAGACACTGGGAAAAGTGTGGTTTGGATTATGGGTGGATGCCACATTTGCATCCACCCATTTAACGGGCACTGTAGTTGGCTGCACTTGACCCCATGGTGTGGTTATATGGTTACCACCCAGCGCTGTAAATGGTTTACTGGGTTACAGGGAACCATTAGATAAACACAACAAAATTTCTTCCACCTGCTGGGCACAAAAACTAATGCCATTAAGATGTGTAACACTGAATCTGTGCAGGTACTTTAATAATAATTTTCAGTTTATTTATTCATGGCAGTCAGTGGCATAAAATACACAGGTGGTTAATGTACTATGCTAACCTAAGGGGGTCAACAGGCTGACCCTGACTGCTGCCGAGGAGCACCGACATACTGCCAAGCCTCACCCAGGCTGGAGTGAGGCGTAGGCACAGGGGGACACACTGCCTAATCTTTACCCCGCTGAGTTTCAAACCCTTGCGGGTCTTGCACCACAGTGTGCTTTGAGTTACACTTGACAAGGGAGAGCTCACCTCACCCACACAAGCAGTGCGGTCTGAGTGGGGCTCAAACTCAGGGCACTTGAACTGGGAGTCCAGTGCTCTATCAACCGCACCACCATGTGTATACTTGTGGGTGAATTTCCTGCCACATTTCACAGATGGAAGTACAGTAATCCCTCGATTATCCGACGTAATACAGCCAAAGGCATGTCCACAAAATGGATCTGTCCGGATAATGGACTTCTTCCCTGGCCCCCCTTCACACATAACCTAACTTTGAAAGCCATTGTAAAAGGCCACTACAGTACATCGTACAACAATTGTTCCTGGTGTTTAACACTACTCTGTCTGTTCAAGCAGACCTGTAAACCACAGCCAAGCAATTATCAAGGTTAAGTAAACCCATCAACCACACACAAACAATCACCACTGCAGGGCCATAACTTTAGTGGCATGGAAAAAGCATGAAAAAAAACGGCTACACAAGAAAAATGCAATGGGCACACAAAACATAATAGTAGAATGGAATAACATCATTGTAAAACAGAATCAATCATGGTACAGTACAGTAATCTAGAATAAAATCAAGGTGAACACCCATGATTCCTGGCAGGGTGTCGTGCTGAATAACCCACTAGCTCCATGACTCTGTTGCACTGCGACTGGCAATTCTGTTGCACTGCACTGTACATCCAATGTGATCTAGTAGCGTACCCTGATGCACTGCACTGTACCCTGATGCACTGCACTGTACATCCTGATGACCTTAGTTGCAGTCAGAGTCAACAAGGAGCTTCAGCAGTTGGTCCAGGGGAGCAACTGTGGTATGTGGTGATAGACTGCCAACTTCAGGTAACTCAGAAGACAACTGCAAACTCACGTCCAGGGGAGACACAATGGCTGACGATGTGCTGGGTTCTGCTTCTGTCACTGAAGGTGTGGTTTGACGCTGTAATGGTGGCAGAGCAGAGGCGTACTGGGCAGGGGTCAGAGGCCTGAAAATGGAGTCGATCATGGACTGGCAATAGGAACGATGATTCAGGTGTCGGATGACTCTCTGCCACACAGAACGCCGATCCTCCACAAGGTGAAAAGGCACCGTCTCTCTGTCACATTCCAGGTGCTCAGCATACCCATGCACCTGCTCAAGATGTGCTCGTAATGTGCTCAGGTGAGGGATGGCTGGAATAATGTAGTTCTCTGGGTCATCCTTGTCATTCTTGTCACTCTCTTCTGGTCGGGCAGCAGCAACAGAAGTGGCAGTCTCGACATCAGACATAACCTGAAAGCCAGAATTGCTCCCATCCTCATCTAACCACTCCCACACGTCATCAACAACCACAGCCTCACCTGCGTTACAAAGCCAAGTGTGGAAGTCATCCTTGTCAAAGCCCAGAAAGTCGTGTCTGCTCTCATGTCCCTGAGGGAGACAAGACCAACCACTTTCTAGGGTTTTCACAGAGACTTCCTTCCATGCACTTGCTCAGTTGAACACTGCAACCTTAAGGCTGTAGCACCGCATGTTTTCCACTGTCCTCTGTCCTCGTGTGTCCAGCCCCTGACTCTGCTTGTCCTTGTCCTCAAGAACAACCATCACCTCGTTCATGAATCTCCATCGCTACAGCCTCTTCGTGGCCATGGTAACAGCCTGGTCAAACAGTTGAATCAGAGCAGTGGTATTAGGTGTTAAAAACAAGCACCTAATGTGACCGTCATCTGCAACCAATTCCTTCTGGGAGGGATGCATGGGAACATTGTCCAGAAGAAGAGCCTTTACCTGGTCACAAGGGATTCCAAGTTCCTCTGTTTGATAACGGATGACCTCCTTGACAAAATGCCTGTTGAACCAAACTGTGAAGATCTTGGAGGTATACCATGCCTTCACAGAATGGTACCACACAACAGGAAGGACATCCATTAGCCCACAAAGGCAATGGGGCTGCTGTGCCTGACCAACAATAACGGGCGTCAGCCAGTGCACCCTGTTAGCACCGGCACAGTGTAAAGCAGATACCCATTGCTTAGACAACTTGTGGTCAGGTACATGCTTCTCCTTCTCATCTACCAGAGTGTTTGTAGGCACTCAGTGGTGGAAGAGGCCAGTTTTGTCAGTATTATAGATCTGACCGGGAGCGAGACCCTTCTCAATCATGCCTACAGTAACAGTATCTGATGAAATTCCTCTACCCCCTCCTCACGGGCGTCAACAGCTTTGACACTGGTTGTACAATTTGTACGGCCATGTTGAAGCTTGACCCTGAACTATCAACCTTCAGATGCCTTGAAGTCAGGGACATTGTGAAGGTGGGCAATCTTCCCAACAGCGCCTTTCAATTTGGTATCACGCACTTGCACGCCTGCAGCCCGTTGCTGGCAGTACCAGATCTATGTCGAATGGTTGACACTGGCATGCTGGGGATGCCCATAGCCTTTCGTATGGCACTGCGTCTGTTGCTCTTGCCAAAGTCTGCTGTGTACTAGGTTAGTTTGTCACGGGATTTCCTGATGTCATGCAGGGTTCAGCGGACCAGGTCGTACTTCTTTAAGATGCTGCGAGTCAACCATCCCACATCAATCTTACCGAGGATCTCTTGCTTTTTCTCCAAAGTCATCACTACCCTCTTCCTTTTCTGTGGTGGAAGGGCCATCATTACACATCCTAGGAAGAGGCATGCAAGGAATAGCAAGGCCTCAAGCAGGTAGAGAACAACCACAAAAGCCACCACGTGTGCTGCCATAACAACTATACAAGAGGAGCTGTTCATTACACGGTCAACGTGTGGGAACTGGGAAGGGCCGAGGGAGTCTCTAGCGGACACTGGGTGAACTACCCAGCCAGACAGCGTGGCGCCACTGGGCTATTCCCATCCAACCCGGCAAAAATGTTCTTGCAGCCATAATTTCCACTTGGATGCAAGCATTTTATCTGGATAAAATGGAAAAATGTACAGTTAGCCAAGATGAAAGTGCAACCAAATATGCTGGTGTGTGGCGATATCTGGCAGCTGCTCCGTAGTAAACACTCGTATTTTTTCAATGGATTACTCAGAACCTACAACCTTTGTAAGGATGCACGTGATTGGCTGAAGCGTTAAGTATCGGAACAAATATATCGACCCTTGTTTATTATAAAATATTAACTACGTGGCAAGAAGTAATGTATACAGATAATGTCTAAGTACTAAATAAGCAAGATGCAATTGCAGTTACAGTATGAATAACATTTAGGAATGAGTACCGGTTAACTTAAATGTAAGCATTCAGAATAGTGTTTCAGAGGTTAGTTTCGAATGATTTTGACTTTTGAAGCAGCGGAACCTGTCCGAGGCACATTGTCTACTGTAGTTGGTGTTGGTATCTATCGAGATGCAAAATTTCCTTACGAAATGGGCTAATATGAGAGGTTAGGCAGTTACACACTCTCAGGAATTCTTTAGTGTAATATATATGTGATATAAGATTGGCCATTCCAGTTCAATGTCACTAGCAATGAAAATTTTGTAAATCCTTTATGCAAGTCTTATGATATGCCTTCAGTACGATGTCATTTATAATTAATTCACTTTGGTTACAGAAAATTAATTTTAACTAAGAGAGAATAATTGCCTGCTCAGCTAAAGAAACTACCTTAACTATTCCCCCTACTATCATGCTTCGTAACCGAATACGTGATGCAGTTTAAGTACTTCATTGCAAATTGGTACTAACAGCAGCGAGTGTCCACACTATGAATCTGGTAGCCCGCTACTTGTAGAGGTCCACCGTGAGTAGTGGCTCTCAACCTCGGGTAAATTACCCCCAGCGCAGTCACTGCAGTCATTCTGCATTTAAACACATTCTTCGTCATATATACGCTAGGTCCAGTGTCTACATAAAAGGATGTATTGTTTGTGTATATTATGGCCAACTATCCAAAAGTATTTAGAATGTAAAAAAAACAGCTAAGGTAAGCTGCAATGTTCTAGTATGTCACCAGGGATCAAACTCGCTGCCCTAAACCCGCACCCATTCACCCTTCCTCCATTTCCCTATGTCAGTGCACCTCGCCGCATCACCGTCCATTCGACAACAGATATGACCTAACTACCTCAAATAAGTTGATGTTCGTGTAGAAACTATAATCACCATCATCATCATCATCATCATCATCCGGACCTCCTTTCCCACCCAAAGGCAGGGTGACGAGTAGCAATGTCCAGACAGCCCAAACTTGCCCAGTCCAATGGGCCACGCTTCCATTCACTCATCATTCAAGCCCCCGGAATCCTGGCTCTATCGAATACGCCAAAAACATTCACCACATTCTGTAGCTTCACATAAACGTATCCGATTGAGTCAATAGATGATTAGAGTTTATAGTTTCTGCCACGTTTTTTAACATGGCAGAAACTATAAACATCTATTAAACGTTTGAATTTTGATATGATTTGTGTTGTTTGCTTTAATTTCATAGGACGTCTACTATGAGGAGATTGCTCCAGTCGAACTGGAGGGGCCTAAAAACCAAGCTCGGCATACCTCTTCACACCACACATTGCTCCCATGGATCCTTCCTCCCTTCTCATCTCACTATGGCGTGGAAAGGAGGGATACCTTTAACAAATATACAGTATATCCTCATGCCTGTCATTGCACCCATATGTGCTGGGCATCATTTTTTTTTTTTTTGTCAATCATCGCGTATTTCTATGTAGTTCAGGATACAGAAACTATTTTATGAAAAGGAGGGTAGGAATAACTACGTAAGAAAACTGTGGCGTGACGAAATAGAGACGATGGGAATTTTTGGCATTTAACCTTACGTTATACCGACAAGTGTATGCTGCATACTGTTAATTATATAAGGCTAGCTAAACGGATATCATCAGATAGGAGTTTGTGCTTAGTAATACTGCGACCGAAAATATCTGAGAGCTATATCAAACACCAACACGTTCAGCAAGATACATGAAGGCTGGTAACGAGTAATATACCTACATGTTCTTTAGAAACAGTGAAGGTTAATACTGTGTTTTCCTTTGATCAATGATGCTCTAAGATTTTAATTACAGGGAAGTGTGTATCGGGGCTCTAACACGTTCTCGTAATTCACTGTGTAGCCATGCGCTCAAAAATCAAACCACTGCATTACATTTATTATTTTTTATACACCTTCTGTTCATGCCTTTAATGCACAAGTTTTATATTTCCATCCCCTACATATTATCCCACTGTAAATAAATACATTTAATTTTTACTTACTAACATTAGTAGGGAAACAGAAATATTAACCTGCATGAGAGTTATTAAATGTGCACCATAAAAAGCATGACAAGGGAGTGTTGCAAGAAACAATATTACTGGACAGTTCAGTACTTTGTCCAACCAGCAGTCTTCACGATTACACTGTGGAGGCGCTCTGGGACGGAAGCCACGTGGTTGTGAATGAGAGTCGGTTTCCCTCTCAAGACTTGCCACGCTGGTGTCATGTATTGCATGAGTTGCTCTGGCGTTCTTTCCTGCGCTGGCTGCCATATATTCACAATGTTAGCTCACACTTCTTCTGTGGGGTTCATGTCAGGGCTGTTGCTAGGCCAGGGTAGATCAGCGTGGCACTGATCCTCAGACCATCGTTTCACTACCCCAGCTGTGTGAATAAGGCTGTTATCCTGTATGAGGATAATGGTCTCTGGATATGGTAGGGCGTAGGAGCGGACAGAGGGCATCATCACTTACTCAAGTATCTCCAGATACTTATCTGAAGTGAACCTACCCTCTATCCGTGTGATCTCACCAACCCCATACAGGAAAATCCATCCCCACACGTTGCAAAGCACAAGACTGCAGCGAGCTATCTGGTAGATGTTCTCCTCATACCTAGAAGACATGTTATATAATGTATAAAGATATGTTTTGGTTTTTATTTCGTATGTTCACACTTGTAAAATCTATCTATATCTATCTATCTGTCTATCTATATCTATATCTAAACCTATCTTTCTATATATCTATCTATATCTGTCTGTCTCTCTCTCTCTCTATAATTACTTCGTATTGTCTCTCCTCCAGCAGTGAGGTTTCCCATAAGATGTGGAGCTGAATGTTTTCTCATCAGAGAAAACTACTCTCTCCCAGTGGTCCAAGCCATCCTCCACGTAACTCTGGGCAAACTGGAGCCGAAATTCCCGATGATGTTCCGTTAACCTGGGTTTGATCGCTGGTGTTCGGTGGCTATAGCCCATTTCCTTCATCCTCTGCCGTATAGTCTCCGCAGACACATCCAGCTGTAACTGTTCTCTAGCTGCCATAGTCTCGCTGAGTGGATGGGTTTCAAAATACTCTCATAGGCTGATCCTCCTCAGCCGTGGTTTTCCTCAGCCGTCCTAGTTTAGGGTGATCTCTCAGATTGCCTTCCGCCTCCCACCTCTTGAGCCAGCGATATACTGTACAGTGGTGCGGTGAATGCCAAGTTCCTCTGCTATATCGCACGTTGATAGGCCACTCTCATTCCCACTAACCTCCCTCGCAGGGCAAGTGTGTCACCTTGACGTTGTTCTATATTTGCTGCCATGACGCGCTATGACGGTGTGGGTGAGATGTATGGATCCTTCATCACATATTTATGGTGTGAGGAAATGAATGAGACTATGGCAGCACGCTCTTATTATCTCATCTATTAATTCGGCCTCCCCATCTATTGAAGCCCAACATATGATAATTTAATTAATTGCTTTCTTTAATCACTGGACTATATTCAACGGTTTTGATGCATGATAAAATACTTGCGTTTCACCGTTTAGGTCATGATACGAAACCATCCTGCTACCGCTAGACTCCTGTGTGCTATGATGCCAGCTACTGTGATGGTGAACTGATATTAAGGCACTTTTAGTTCTCCGTACTTAATCATCTCACATATCTGAATATAGTCCAACAGTTACTGGTGAACGTGTTGGTGTTTGATATAGCTCTCAGATATTTTCGGTCGCAGTATTACTAAGCACAAACTCCTATCTGATGATATCCGTTTAGCTAGCCTTATATAATTAACAGTATGCAGCATACACTTGTCGGTATAACGTAAGGTTAAATGCCAAAAATTCCCATCGTCTCTATTTCGTCACGCCACAGTTTTCTTACGTAGTTATTCCTACCCTCCTTTTCATAAAATAGTTTCTGTATCCTGAACTACATAGAAATACGCGATGATTGACAAAAAAAAAAAAAAAATGATGCCCAGCACATATGGGTGCAATGACAGGCATGAGGATATACTGTATATTTGTTAAAGGTATCCCTCCTTTCCACGCCATAGTGAGATGAGAAGGGAGGAAGGATCCATGGGAGCAATGTGTGGTGTGAAGAGGTATGCCGAGCTTGGTTTTTAGGCCCCTCCAGTTCGACTGGAGCAATCTCCTCATAGTAGACGTCCTATGAAATTAAAGCAAACAACACAAATCATATCAAAATTCAAACGTTTAATAGATGTTTATAGTTTCTGCCATGTTAAAAAACGTGGCAGAAACTATAAACTCTAATCATCTATTGACTCAATCGGATACGTTTATGTGAAGCTACAGAATGTGGTGAATGTTTTTGGCGTATTCGATAGAGCCAGGATTCCGGGGGCTTGAATGATGAGTGAATGGAAGCGTGGCCCATTGGACTGGGCAAGTTTGGGCTGTCTGGACATTGCTACTCGTCACCCTGCCTTTGGGTGGGAAAGGAGGTCCGGATGATGATGATGATGATGATGATGGTGATTATAGTTTCTACACGAACATCAACTTATTTGAGGTAGTTAGGTCATATCTGTTGTCGAATGGACGGTGATGCGGCGAGGTGCACTGACATAGGGAAATGGAGGAAGGGTGAATGGGTGCGGGTTTAGGGCAGCGAGTTTGATCCCTGGTGACATACTAGAACATTGCAGCTTACCTTAGCTGTTTTTTACAATCTAAATACTTTTGGATAGTTGGCCATAATATACACAAACAATACATCCTTTTATGTAGACACTGGACCTAGCGTATATATGACGAAGAATGTGTTTAAATGCAGAATGACTGCAGTGACTGCGCTGGGGGTAATTTACCCGAGGTTGAGAGCCACTACTCACGGTGGACCTCTACAAGTAGCGGGCTACCAGATTCATAGTGTGGACACTCGCTGCTGTTAGTACCAATTTGCAATGAAGTACTTAAACTGCATCACGTATTCGGTTACGAAGCATGATAGTAGGGGGAATAGTTAAGGTAGTTTCTTTAGCTGAGCAGGCAATTATTCTCTCTTAGTTAAAATTAATTTTCTGTAACCAAAGTGAATTAATTATAAATGACATCGTACTGAAGGCATATCATAAGACTTGCATAAAGGATTTACAAAATTTTCATTGCTAGTGACATTGAACTGGAATGGCCAATCTTATATCACATATATATTACACTAAAGAATTCCTGAGAGTGTGTAACTGCCTAACCTCTCATATTAGCCCATTTCGTAAGGAAATTTTGCATCTCGATAGATACCAACACCAACTACAGTAGACAATGTGCCTCGGACAGGTTCCGCTGCTTCAAAAGTCAAAATCATTCGAAACTAACCTCTGAAACACTATTCTGAATGCTTACATTTAAGTTAACCGGTACTCATTCCTAAATGTTATTCATACTGTAACTGCAATTGCATCTTGCTTATTTAGTACTTAGACATTATCTGTATACATTACTTCTTGCCACGTAGTTAATATTTTATAATAAACAAGGGTCGATATATTTGTTCCGATACTTAACGCTTCAGCCAATCACGTGCATCCTTACAAAGGTTGTAGGTTCTGAGTAATCCATTGAAAAAATACGAGTGTTTACTACGGAGCAGCTGCCAGATATCGCCACACACCAGCATATTTGGTGTACTTTCATCTTGGCCAACTGTACAGTCGTGGCCATAAATAATCACCTATCATTCCGTACCCCGTGCCTCAGACTGGCTGCTTTATGCGCGGCAGGTCACACTGGAGTAAGAGGGGCTGAGAGGGAGGGGCCAGAGAGAGAATGGAAGGTGGGGTGGGACGAGCGATGGTGCTGGGGTGGAATGAGGGAGGGGAGGGAGGGTAGGTAGGGGAGGAAGAAGGAAATGCTAAGTTGTGGCCACATAATTTGTCTATTTTCTTTCATTCAGGGCATCATATAAAGGAGTTACTATTCGGTAGATAAAGCTGCATTACACCTTGTATAGCGGCGTCAGATAACAAGCTTTAGATAGGTGGTGATATCAAGGACTGGCTCGTGAGAGAAATACAGTATACTGACGTGACAGATCAAACATTAGTGCCGAGCCAGATATTTGCGTTTAACCGTGTATTTTGACTCCAGACGCAGAATGGAATCTGGATGGCTTTGATTTCCGTATTGTTTGGGTAAGAAACGTCCTCTACCCTTACATGTAGTTAATTTTTGGAACTAAATATTATATGCAACATTTGACATGGCTGTGTCCACAGTAAATACGATCACCCTCGCGGTATACACTCCCTCTATACAGTCACCATCGTGTAAATTCAATAATTATTTAATGACATCTCTATATGAATAGGCAATTTAAAATAACTGCATAAAAGGTAAATAAATTTGATATCTGTGGTCATGGGTGGATAGAGTAACGGTATCTCTCATTAACTGTTAGAGAGAAAATGAAACAAAATCCTACCCAAACTCCCAAAATATATCTGTGTCAATGTTTACCGACACTGGTCAAGCCAAAGCCACCAGGAACGCCTTAGTAAGTAGTCCAGTGGCCTCCTGCCTTAAAAACCTCATGCAGGCGTCGCGGCACCGGGGAAACAATGTTGTTGATGGTTTGCTGGTTTCGTCTGACTCTGAACAGCTCCCACTCGTCTTTGGTGTGCTGGAGGAGGCGGGCCCGTGTCCTCTCGTTCTCTGGCTTCCACGTTTAAGGTGACCAGATTTATTGAAGCTAAAAGCGGGACATTGTCACGTGTGTGTGTGTGTGTGTGTGTGTGTGTGTGTATATATATATATATATATATATATATATATATATATATATATATATATATATATATATATATATATAAGAGAGAGAGAGAGAGAGAGAGAGAGAGATACACTGACTTAAATGCGAGTGACAGCGACGGCTGCTGTGTAACACCTCACCCTGAGGCTGCTAATTAAACACTAATGTCTCAAAAGAACTCCAATGACCAATAAACAGTAGGGTACGGTGAATGGGCCAACCAAAGTTACCAGTTAGTATTACAGATTTTATATTAACAATTCGGTATTTCATTTGGTTTGGATTAGGCATAAATTTTACTAATTCATCATAATTTCATAAAAGAAAGTCATAATATATCTACTGTAATAGTAATTGTCTAATATCGGGATATTTTAGATAATTTGCATAAAAAGCAGGACATTTTATTCACAATTGAAAAAGCGGGACAGATGCAAAAAATAAAAATAGAAAAGCGAGACTGTCCCGCTTAAAGGGGCGACTCTGGTCGCCTTATCCACGAGTTGACAATCTGGGCCCAATTCAGTCTCGATGGCTCGGCACTAATATTTGATCTGTCAAGTCTGTATGCTTCTCTCACGAGCCAGTCCTTGATATCACCACCTATCTAAAGCTTGTTATCTGACTCCGCTATACAAGGTGTAATGCAGCTTTACCTACCGAATATTAACTCCTTTTTATGATGCCATGCATGAAAGAAAAGAGACAAATTATGAGGCTACAACTTCACATTTCATTCTCCCTCCCCTACCTTCCCTCCCTCCCCTCCCTCACACCACCCCAGCACCATCGCTCATCCCCCCCTCTCAGATCCCTCAATGGACCCTCCCTCTCAGCCCCTCTTACCCCAGCGTGACTTGCCGCGCGTAAGGGAGCCAGCCTGAGGCACAGGGTACAGGAGTATAGGTGATTATTTATGGCCACGACTGTACATATAATGGTTTAATACAGCCAGATAACAGTGTCTGGGTTATGAATCATTTGGATAAATGGGGCATTACTTAACAACGTGAATGAGGTCACAACCAATAACTGCTTTGAACTACAGAATGACACTGCCATTACAGACTATTGTGATGAAGCTTAATGATAAACACTGCAAACACTGAAGCATTTCAAGTCTACTGTTGCTGAAGAACAAACAGGCTGTTATGTAAACACTGCAAACACTGAAGCATTTCAAGTCTACTGATGCTGAAGAACAAACAGGATGTTATGTAAACACTGCAAACACTGAAGCATTTCAAGTCTACTGATGCTGAAGAACAAACAGGATGTTATGTAAACACTGCAAACACTGAAGCATTTCAAGTCTACTGATGCTGAAGAACAAACAGGATGTTATGTAAACACTGCAAACACTGAAGCATTTCAAGTCTACTGATGCTGAAGAACAAACAGGATGTTATGTAAACACTGCAAACACTGAAGCATTTCAAGTCTACTGATGCTGAAGAACAAACAGGATGTTATGTAAACACTGCAAACACTGAAGCATTTCAAGTCTACTGATGCTGAAGAACAAACAGGATGTTATGTAAACACTGCAAACACTGAAGCATTTCAAGTCTACTGATGCTGAAGAACAAACAGGATGTTATGTAAACACCGCAAACACTGAAGCATTTCAAGTCTACTGATGCTGAAGAACAAACAGGATGTTATGTAAACACTGCAAACACTGAAGCATTTCAAGTCTACTGATGCTGAAGAACAAACAGGATGTTATGTAAACACTGCAAACACTGAAGCATTTCAAGTCTACTGTTGCTGAAAAACAAACAGGATGTTATGTAAACACTGCAAACACTGAAGCATTTCAAGTCTACTGTTGCTGAAAAACAAACAGGATGTTATGTAAACACTGCAAACACTGAAGCATTTCAAGTCTACTGATGCTGAAGAACAAACAGGATGTTATGTAAACACTGCAAACACTGAAGCATTTCAAGTCTACTGTTGCTGAAGAACAAACAGGATGTTATGTAAACACTGCAAACACTGAAGCATTTCAAGTCTACTGATGCTGAAGAACAAACAGGATGTTATGTAAACACTGCAAACACTGAAGCATTTCAAGTCTACTGATGCTGAAGAACAAACAGGATGTTATGTAAACACTGCAAACACTGAAGCATTTCAAGTCTACTGACGCTGAAGAACAAACAGGATGTTATGTAAACACTGCAAACACTGAAGCATTTCAAGTCTACTGATGCTGAAGAACAAACAGGATGTTATGTAAACACCGCAAACACTGAAGCATTTCAAGTCTACTGACGCTGAAGAACAAACAGGATGTTATGTAAACACTGCAAACACTGAAGCATTTCAAGTCTACTGATGCTGAAGAACAAACAGGATGTTATGTAAACACTGCAAACACTGAAGCATTTCAAGTCTACTGATGCTGAAGAACAAACAGGATGTTATGTAAACACTGCAAACACTGAAGCATTTCAAGTCTACTGATGCTGAAGAACAAACAGGATGTTATGTAAACACCGAAAACACTGAAGCATTTCAAGTCTACTGACGCTGAAGAACAAACAGGATGTTATGTAAACACTGCAAACACTGAAGCATTTCAAGTCTACTGATGCTGAAGAACAAACAGGATGTTATGTAAACACTGCAAACACTGAAGCATTTCAAGTCTACTGACGCTGAAGAACAAACAGGATGTTATGTAAACACTGCAAACACTGAAGCATTTCAAGTCTACTGATGCTGAAGAACAAACAGGATGTTATGTAAACACCGCAAACACTGAAGCATTTCAAGTCTACTGTTGCTGAAGAACAAACAGGATGTTATGTAAACACTACAAACACTGAAGCATTTCAAGTCTACTGATGCTGAAGAACAAACAGGATGTTATGTAAACACTGCAAACACTGAAGCATTTCAAGTCTACTGACGCTGAAGAACAAACAGGATGTTATGTAAACACTGCAAACACTGAAGCATTTCAAGTCTACTGATGCTGAAGAACAAACAGGATGTTATGTAAACACTGCAAACACTGAAGCATTTCAAGTCTACTGTTGCTGAAGAACAAACAGGCTGTTATGTAAACACTACAAACACTGAAGCATTTCAAGTCTACTGATGCTGAAGAACAAACAGGCTGTTATGTAAACACTGCAAACACTGAAGCATTTCAAGTCTACTGATGCTGAAGAACAAACAGGATGTTATGTAAACACTACAAACACTGAAGCATTTCAAGTCTACTGATGCTGAAGAACAAACAGGATGTTATGTAAACACTACAAACACTGAAGCATTTCAAGTCTACTGATGCTGAAAAACAAACAGGATGTTATGTAAACACTGCAAACACTGAAGCATTTCAAGTCTACTGTTGCTGAAGAACAAACAGGATGTTATGTAAACACTGCAAACACTGAAGCATTTCAAGTCTACTGATGCTGAAGAACAAACAGGATGTTATGTAAACACTGCAAACACTGAAGCATTTCAAGTCTACTGATGCTGAAGAATAAACAGGCTGTTATGTAAACACTACAAACACTGAAGCATTTCAAGTCTACTGATGCTGAAGAACAAACAGGCTGTTGTGCAACATAAAACGAAGGTGAAATGCAATAAGGAAGAAGAGTTTGGTGATAACATAAACGCTGGTGAAGAAAAGTTGAATGGAGTATAAAAGCAATGATGAGGGAGTGAGTCAGTGGCTTGACGTGCATAGGAAACATGCAGCTGGACACAGTATAACACAGGCGGGTATATGGTATGTGGATGTTAAGGAGTAAGACTCAAACAGGTGAGAGAGTTGATGGTACATATCACAGTGGAGGAGTTACCTGTAGTGTGTGGGCGTGGGGGGGTGGCAGCTGATCCTGAAGGCAGTGCATGTATATCTTGTCATTTTCTAGGGTTATCCTGGAGGACAGGATGCCACCTTGGTCTTCTTGGACGGCAAATACCAGGCCATGATGCACCAGCGTCTTGATGCGCTGACTCATCTCCAGGAGGTTCTCAACCTGTGGGCAGTACCATACATCAGTAAATATAAACAGCATCCATATTTTTTTTTTAATGTGTCCGACTCTGGGCATAGGCTTCACAGCCTGCTCCCAAGGCTCAGTAGTCCTAATTCATGCCATACACCTCTACATGTCACCACTTCAGCACCAACATCCATCGTCCATATTGAATACATGCTAGGGCTGTCTCATGCAGGACTGGTGTATTGGTATTAGCTGGGGTATTTATATGACCTGTCGGTAGGTCTTCTGGTAGATCAGTAAAGTCTGTTTTATGAAATTCAAATCCTTAAACCGTTCCCTCCTCCAGGGGGATTTGAACCTGGGTCTGGTAGGACTGCAAGCTACCTGTCTACCGATTGAGCCACCGCCTCTACATGGGACACTATCAGTATATTCTTAAGGAAACTGGCAGTGTATTATTACTTGGAGGCAATACTGGTGGGGAAGCACGAGACAGTAGCGGGTAACTTACTGTTATTTGCTGTGGCATCTTTGTGATGGTGTTGATCTTGTCCATGATGGTGGAGGCCGGGTCTGGGTGTGGTAGAAGGGCGGGGGTGTGTGTGGCATCAGTCTCTGCTGCCAGTGCATCCAGGGCCGTCCTGATGGCCTCACGCACCTGTCCATACTAACACAAACATTAGTGCTGGAGGCTCTGTCAACTATGTGCTAATGTACTATCGCAGACACTTATGGCTGGTACAACCAGCATTGTCAATCCTCTTTTTCCTTGGTGTGAATCCCGTGCAGCTCGACTCAGTTCCTCCGAATCGTTAATTTTACTAGTGAGAGGGACAGTCGCCGGGAAATGTCTGGTGCAAGTGTAGAGAGTGGCGGTGTTGGGGGTGGGGTGGGTGGGGGTGGGTGGTAACGTGACTGAGTAAATGTGGCATCAGCGTAATACAGCTTGTGGTAGCATTCTGAGATATATGTGGAATCCCTAACTCAGTGTCGTTACCACTAAAAAGAGGTTGTTTTAGCTCATTCACATCGTAAACCTACGTTTTTAACAAATACACTTGTGCCACATCTGTATTACACTGATGCCACATTTACTCAGTCACGTTCCCCACCCACCCCCACCCACCCCACCCCCAACACCGCCACTCCCTACACTTGCACCAGACATCTCCCGCCCTCTCACCAGTAAATGATTCGAAGAAACTGAGTCGTGCTGCACGGAATTCACACTTAGGAAAGAGAAGACTGACAATGCTGACTGTACCAGCCATAAGTGTCGGCGATAGTACACTTCACACATTACAAGTTTATATGTCAGTGTAAGTGTGCTCATGTTACTACAGAAGCCTGGTGGTACAAGTAGAAGGGAGTGGCTGCCTACCTTCATGCTGGTGGTGACAATGTTAACATCAGGGAACTGTTCTTGGCACTTCTGCCTCCAGTCTTCAACCTCCACACTGCACTGGACAGCGTGGTTAATGGCCGTGAAGGCCTCCTGTGCTGTGTTGGCATTCTGCAGACACTCCAGTCTGGCCGGCAGCTGCTTCACTCCTTCCTCTCCTTCTTGCTTCATGGCCATCACTCTGGCCACCTCCTCCTCTATCAGCTTTACAAATGTGGCCATGTTGTGTGTGAATTCCTCCGCCTTTTTTAACAGCTGGAGGTTTTGTTCATTCTGGTCGGTCAGCCAGGTCAGGTACTGGTCCAGCTGGGACTGGGTGTTTTGGGAGCTGGTAACCTGGCTCCTTATGCTCCTCTCGTGCTCCCCCAGCAGGGACCAAAGCTTCTTGCTCATCCCACTGGGCCTCTTCTGGGTTGTACCACCCTTTGTTTTGACTGACATTTGTTTTTCTGCTGCAGGTTTTACACTTGGCTTTCCACCAGCTGCTCCTGCTGTCTGTGCCAGCTGTACATTCTTAAGCTTTTTGACAACAGCCTCCAGTACATAGTTTACTGGGAAATTATCCAGGGAGGTGGCGGGGTGGCTGGCACGGCAGTCAGGGCAGGTCAGCTGGTTGGCTGTGGTCAGTTGTAAGATGCAGGACGAACAAAAGGTGTGGCCACACGGCAGATTGCGTGGCCGACGCTCACTCTCATCATAGGTGATGTAGCACACACTGCACTCCTCAGGATTGTCCTGTGCAACAACAATAACATTGATTGGTTACATGTAACACATGATGGACATTGCTGACCTTACAACCTAAAAGGCAGTTTTAATATTCATAACTCACTGATGCTAAGAAAGAAAGCAATAACATGAGCTTTATATAACTGACGTCCATACTGTACAGTCGGCCTAAGAAGTGAGAGTGGAGTATCCAGAAGGTTGCAGTAAGTGATAATGGATAATATTCCTCTTATATCTTTGCAAGATGACACCTATTATGTAAAACTGTAATAGAAAACAATAAGTGAAATACAAGATAGGTATCGGGTAGTACCAAGGGGAGACCATATAGAGGCATGAGAAGAGAACAAGAGATCAGGACAAGATGGACATACGTCCCCAACCACCACGCACCCCTCTTCCCCTCAACGGAATCAACTAGAGGTACTGTACAGTCACGCGTACTAATTTCTGCTCAGGGGTTACCCCTTCCTTCCCCCCTCTACCCTGGACAGAGGGAAGGGGGGAATCGCGAACAAGTCTACCCCGCCTTCTGCCCCCAACTCCCCCACCCTCCACCTCCAGCTGCCAGTTACTGATTAGACGCAAATTTTCTCATGTCCTGTAAACATGACTAAACTGTCGTCGCACACGCTTTCAACGGCCAAGATTTGGACTATATTTTTATAATAAATTATTACCGTATTGAATGAGGAGTTGCAGGGAAGGTTTGGAGCCAGCAGATCCAGTTGTTAGAATGACTATATTTGTAGTCGCCACGCTGTCAGTGGAAAATTTAAGTTGTGTGTGTGTGTGTGTGTGTGTGTGTGTGTGTGTAGTTTATAAGCCCAGCTACCCAGCTATGTGAAGTGGAACGGTCACTCTAATAAAAATTACGAATATTGGTCTGGTGTTCTTTATTTGAACTTGGCACATAACGAGAAATACAATTATATATATAAAAAAACATTAGCTTTCCATACATCTGACCTAAGTGTGTGTGATAAATGTTGCCTGCACACGATATACGAAGGAGCGGTGACGGTATAACTGACTGCTGATCAGGCCTAAGGTGGGGGGTGGGGAGGGGTGAGAGGCGGGGAAGACTTAAGACAAAGAACGAGAGAGAAGGAGGAGAGGGGGAGAGAAGCAAAGAGAAAGTTATATAAATTTAAAAAGAAAGAGTGAGTGGGAAAAGTAAATTCAGAGAGAGAGAGAGAGAGAGAGAGAGAGAGAGAGTGAGAGACAGCTGGGGGAAGTGAAAAGGTAAGCACTGGAACCCAGAATTGTGCAGCGGACGACACTGGATTACAATGATGGTGAATATTTTCAATTTGAGAATGCAGTTCAATACGGTAATAATTTATTCTAAAAATATAGTCCAAATCTTGGCCGTTGAAAGCGTGTGCGACGACAGTTTAGTCATGTTTACTGGACATGAGAAAATTTGCGTCTAATCAGTAACTGGCAGCTGGAGGTGGAGGGTGGCGGAGTTGGGGGCAGAAGGCGGGGTAGATTTGTTCGCGATTCCCCCCTTCCCTCTGTCCAGGGTAGAGGGGGGAAGAAATGGGTAACCTCTGAGCAGAAATTAGTACGCGTAACTGTACATCACCCTGCTGCATTACCCTCCACCTGGACCAGCACTCAACGGAATCGGGGCAGGATCTGTGTCCCAGCAGACTCCGTAAGTAGGACTACGACGACGCCCACTGTGCTTGTCAGGGGAACAACTACCGTGCTCCCTCCACCTACTGCCTTCTGTAGGACTGACGACGCCCACTGTGCTCGTTGGGGAAAGGACGCCCACCGTGTTTCCCTCACCTGCAGCCCCTGCCCTGAGCAGGACCGTGGAGATGCCCACCGCACGTCTCTCACCTGCAGTCCCAGTGCCTAGCAGAATCGAGGCGGTGCCCACTGTGCCTGTCAGGGAGGCCCCGCTCACCATGTGGGCCTCATCTGCTCAACCTTCGGCACCTATAGAGGGTCACCACCCTTGCTAGCCTCACTCCTCCAGGAGACGAGTGGGTCACGCCCCTTGCTCGCCTTACTCCTCCAGAGGCCGAAAGGGACGTCCCTCTCACTCTCCCCGCACCACAGGGGGCAGAGCAGGCTCCCCAGCAGAGTCACTGCTGTAAGAGGTCTGGAGTGGCCTTATAGTGAGTCCTGGGGTACACTCATTACAACCAGCGCCCCTAAGTCACCAGTCAATGTCGGACTCCTGAAGGAGGAGAGACCGCAGGCAGCCCCTGTCAGACTCCCGACGAAGGTGAGACTGCAGACACCAGACGCAGAGGGACACCCCCAGAACTCCCGGCCGAGACCTCCCTAGACAAGCCAGCAAACCGTCCCCCATGAGGGGCAAGTGCAAGGAAGCACGCCTACTCGACCTGTTCGGCCCCAGCCCCGAGGGCCGACACACTGACGGAGGTCCCTCCAATGAAAGGCCTCCCTCTACACCACCCAGCAGCCCTCACCCGACGATCAAGAGTAAAATAGTGGTACCACGCCCCTTCAGAGAGTGCACACCTGACGAGACACCTCCCACACCTGGGGGCCACTAGTCCCAGACTCAGATGCATATACTTCATATAGTGTGGGTAATCTATCACATTGTATTGTGTCAAGTCACTGTATTCTTTGTGGTTTTAAGCCTTGTTCCATTGGTTGCATGCTCTGGGTCTTAGAAAGAACCCAATATTGGACCCACATACTCAGAGAGAAAGAAGTTGATCTCTGAGTATGTGGCATAACAATAAGTAAATGACAAAGTGTTAATACATTTCAGAATTGTAAGAAACAGTTTGTTAGTTACGATAATAAGAAATCCTAAACGGAACTAATTGAAATTTCAGAACTATCGTTCAAGGACAGTCAGGAATAAGTTGCGGAGTTTAAGTCTACTGTGGTTGTAAGCAATTATTTCTGGTATCGTAAGACTGAAAAGAAAAGGCCTTCAATAAACAATGAAGATCTGTTATTTTTATTTACGAGATATTTACCGTTAGACTACTGGTGAATAGTTAAAAGTTATTTATTTCCGTTTTTGTTGTCTCCATGGATGACGACAGAAAGTGGGAATGCGGCGTAAGTTAGTAGGCGATGTTAAATGGCTCGATCAACAAGCACAAATGAAGACAACTTTTACTGACAGACATGCAGCTCTTACATCGCATTTGGCCACTTTTCCACTAAGAAAAATCTGTGGAATACTTAGTATAAGCTTGAAAACTATCACTTAATGAAATATAAAAGAACCTTGCCAATTTGCTGAGAGTCTGAGCTCCATGGAGGATGCAAATTGTTTCATAGTCTGTATTATCCTCGGTGCCTGAACAACGGGCAAGAGTAATAAAATGCAATAAAAACAGCAGTGACTTCCACACTTCCAACTCAGTATTTTCAAGTAGACAAGACACAGCAGTTTAAAAAGAAAAGTATTCCAGATTTAAAAGATGGAACAAGTAAGCACTTTTGCATTGCACAAGTTTGTAAGCCCATGTTCTAGTCCTCTTTACTGCCTAGTGTCAGAGAAAAAGATATAATCTGTCATACCTATAGTCGCAGCACATGACTCTGAGGTTGTCATTATCGTACCCTGGCAACCTACCAGTCAGAAGTGCATCCAATTTCGTATCATAATACACAAATCATATTATTGTTCACGAATATATTATACATGAATATTATTATACACGAACGTATTATACACGAATCACATGCGTCTCATATTATACACGAAATTGGATGTACTGTTGAGGGGTAGGTTGCCACGGCATGATAATAACATCCTCAGAGTCACACGCCAAGACTATAATAATTTTGTATCAATAGGGTAGTATATAATTACATTGATTATATGCTAGGGGAGGCAAGGAATAAGAGGAAGAAAAGATCTTGCTGCAGCTTTGGGTAGGGTATCCTTACTAAGAATGATTTTTGTGGCATCCTTATTGTTCCTATGTCATCACCATTGCATTTGAAAAGCAAGTAGTGTATTGCATTCACTAGAATTTTCCTAGGATGGCCTTCGAAACTAGATAATCAGTTTTTGAAATCCTGGGACATACACACGAGCACGGGGATATGCTGTGCACCACGCGCCGAGCAATACATTACATATTCAAATCGGGAAAACATATGTTACAGGTTAGCTTCTAATATATCATTGCCTCATGTTATTCATTTCTCATAATTATTAGCGTGATATACTAAGCATTTTTTTCTTTTCTTTTCGATATGACGTGATGAAGTACAGAATTTTTTACCTTGAATTCAGTAAGTTTTCACGGAAAGCATGGCAGTACAGAGTGTCTGAAGCAATCTGAAACTCTGTCATCACTTCTTGGGGCGACTGTACAAGTGGTGGTCTGATAACAGTATGGTGAACATGCCATAACAGAATATGCTATTGTACTGTAACATGTACAGTAACACTAATATTAATAGTGAGAGACAGTACAGTAGTGAATAATGATCTTTTTATCCACAAACTGTATGTCCAACAACATATGAATTAAGAACCTTTGTACACTAGTCCTAAATGTGACAACCTCCTTTGTATAGTACAGCATAGTGTGTGTGTGTGTGTGTGTGTGCTTTTCATTGCCTCAAATACACAAAGCACAAGCCATGTACTGTCAGCAGGGTAACAGTGTACTCACCATATTTGTAGTAGTGGCACTGTTGACTCTGTAGTGACTGGTGACCTGGTAAAATATAACAAGAGTAAATTCTTCCATTACTTTAAGTTAGTCATTATAAGTTCCATCCCTGTATTAATATTGCATGTGTGTGTGTGTGTGTGTGTGTGTGTGTGTGTGTGTGTGTGTGTGTGAGCATGCTTCCTGTGTGTACATGTGTGTGTATGCAGATGTACACACGGGAATGTATTGATTAGCAGAGTCCTTCGTTGTCTGGGAATGTGTTCATTTGTACTGAGGTGTGCTGTGTTGTGATGTGTTGTAACACGTGTATTGTCTTGTGTTTATTTGTGCCGTGTTGCAGTGTGTTGTGGTGTAGTGTGTTGTGCTGCATTGTGATGTGGTTTGCTGTGTGGTGTTGTAGTAGGTTGGATCGTGTTAATTTCTGCTGTGTTGTGGTGTGTTGTGTTGCACTTTGTTGTGGTGTAGTGTGGTGGGTTGTGACGTGTGTTTTGCTGTGGTATGGTGTGGTGTGGGCATGTGTGGTGTGGTGTGGTGTGGGCATGTGTGATGTGGTGTGGTGTGGGCATGTGTGGTGTGGTGTGGTGTGGGCATGTGTGGTATGGTGTGGTGTGGGCATGTGTGGTATGGTATGGTGTGGTGTGGGCATGTGTGGTATAGTGTGGTGATGTGTGGTATGGTGTGGTGTGGGCATGTGTGGTATGGTATGGTGTGGTGTGGGTATGTGTGGTATGGTGTGGTGTGGGTGTGTGGTATGGTGTGGTGTGGGTATGTGTGGTATGGTGTGGTGTGGGTATGTGTGGTATGGTGTGGTGTGGGCATGTGTGGTATGGTGAGGTGTGGGTATGTGTGGTATGGTGTGGTGTGGGAATGTGTGGTATGATGTGGTGTGGGCATGTGTGATATGGTGTGGTGTGGGCATGTGTGGTATGGTGTGGTGTGGGTATGTGTGGTATGGTATGGTGTGGGAATGTGTGGTATGGTGTGGTGTGGGCATGTGTGGTATGGTATGGTGTGGTGTGGGTATGTGTTATATGGTGTGGTGTGGGCGTGTGTGGTATGGTGTGGTGTGGGTATGTGTGATATGGTGTGGTGTGGGCATGTGTGGTATGGTATGGTGTGGTGTGGGCATGTGTGATATGGTGTGGTGTGGGCATGTGTGGTATGGTATGGTGTGGTGTGGGTATGTGTGATATGGTGTGGTGTGGGCATGTGTGGTATGGTGTGGTGTGGGCATGTGTGGTATGGTATGGTGTTGTGTGGGTATGTGTGGTATGGTGTGGTGTGGGTATGTGTGGTATGGTGTGGTGTGGGTATGTGTGGTATGGTGTTGTGTGGGCATGTTTGGTATGGTGTGGGCATGTGTGGTATGGTGTGGTGTGGGCATGTGTGGTATGGTGTGGTGTGGGCATGTGTGGTATGGTGTGGTGTGGGCATATGTGGTATGGTGTGGTGTGGGCATGTGTGGTATGGTGTGGTGTGGGCATGTGTGGTATGGTGTGGTGTAGGCATGTGTGGTATGGGCATGTGTGGTATGGTGTGGTGTGAGTATGTGTGGTATGGTGTGATGTGGTGTGGGCATGTGTGGTATGGTGTGGTGTGGGCATGTGTGGTATGGTGTGGTGTGGGCATGTGTGGTATGGTGTGGTGTGGGCATGTGTGGTATGGTGTGGTGTGGGCATGTGTGGTATGGTGTGGTGTGAGTATGTGTGGTATGGTGTGGTGTGAGTATGTGTGGTATGGTGTGGTGTGAGTATGTGTGGTATGGTGTGGTGTGGTGTGGGCATGTGTGGTATGGTGTGGTGTGGGCATGTGTGGTATGGTGTGGTTTTGGTATGTGTGGTATGGGCATGTGTGGTATGGTGTGGTGTATGTGTTGTATGGTGTTGTGTGGACATGTGTAGAATGGTGTGGTGTGGGCATGTGTGGTATGGTGTGGTGTTGGTATGTGTGGTATGGTGTGGTGTAGGCATGTGTGGTATGGTATGGTGTGGTGTAGGCATTTGTGGTGTGGTATGGTGTGGTGTAGGCATTTGTGGTGTGGTATGGTGTGGTGTAGGCATTTGTGGTGTGGTGTGGTGTGAGCATGTATGGTATGGTTTGTTGTGGGCATGTATGGTGTGATGTGATGTGGGCATGTATGGTGTGGTGTGGTGTGGGCATGTGTGGTGTGGTGTGGGCATGTATGGTGTGGTGTGGTGTGGTGTGGTGTGGGCATGAGTGGTATGGTGTGGTGTTGGCATGAGTGGTATGGTGTGGTGTGGGCATGTGTGGTATGGTGTGGTGTTGGCATGAGTGGTATGGTGTGGTGAGGGCATGTGTGGTATGGTGTGGTGTGGGCATGTGTGGTGTGGTGTGGTGTGGGCATGTGTGGCAAGGTTTGTTGTGGGCATGTATGGTGTGCTGTGGTGTGGCCATGTATGGTGTGGTGTGGTGTGGGCATGTGTGGTATGGTTTGGTGAGGCCATGTGTAGTATGGTGTGGTGTGGGCATGTATTGTATGGTGTGGTGTGGGCATGTGTGGTATGGTGTGGTGAGGCCATGCATGGTGTGGTGTGGTGAGGGCATGTATGGTGTGGTGTGGTGTGGGCATGTGTGGTAAGGTTTGTTGTGGGCATGTGTGGTATGGTATGGTGTGGGCATGTGTGGTATGGTTTGTTGTGGCCATGTATGGTGTGGTGTGGCGTGGGCATGTATGGTGTGGTGAGGCCATGTGTGGTATGGTTTGTTGTGGCCATGTATGGAGTGGTATGGTGTGGGCATGTATGGTGTGGTTTAGTGAGGCCATGTGTGGTATGGTTTGGTGAGGCCATGTATGGTGTGGTGTGGTGTGGGCATGTGTGGTGTGGTGTGGTGTGGGCATGTGTGGTAAGGTTTGTTGTGGGCATGTGTGGTATGGTATGGTGTGGGCATGTGTGGTATGGTTTGGTGAGGCCATGTATGGTGTGGTGTGGTGTGGGCATGTGTGGTATGGTTTGGTGAGGCCATGTATGGTGTGGTGTGGTGTGGGCATGTGTGGTATGGTTTGGTGAGGCCATGTATGGTGTGGTGTGGTGTGGGCATGTGTGGTATGGTTTGGTGAGGCCATGTGTGGTGTGCTGTGGTCTTGTGGCGTGGTGTGGTATAGTTTTATGTGGAGTGTTGTGGTTTTGTGTGTTGTATTTCGCTGTGTGTTTTGGTGTAGTAATGTATTCTAACATATCACGTGTAAATGCTGAATCACTCCTCTCTTTCCTGTCTGCCTCCTGTCTGCCTGTCTGCCTGATGCCTGCCTGCCTGGATGCATCCCTGTCTGCCCGCTTCCCTTAAGGCTGCACTGCCACTCTCTCTCTCTCTCTCATTCCAGGCCACGCCCTTAGCCACATTTATCTATGTATCTCCTTTAGACTTTGCAACATAGTAACTAGTACAGGCAGTGTTGCCAAAGGGAAATTATGGAAATCTGCTAAATTTGCTTCGATAGTCGAAAGAAAAAATCAGCGAAACTGGGTGAATTAACCATAACCTGCTTGTCAGGGGTAAAAAAAAGAAAAGAGGGGGGAGATAGAAAAAAGATTGTGGAATTGTTAGTTATTAAAATCGCTAGACACAGCCCGAATAAAAAAAATGTCAGTACTGCGTTTGTCACTGCTGCCACAAGTCATTCTTTAAACAAACACCAAACGCACTTTCTCCGTGTAATTATAAATCTCGTTACGTTGTTTCTTCTCTAAATCTGATATTACGAAAAAAAAAACTATTGCTTAGGATTGCCTCAGTTCAATCCTTTACACTTTGTTGCCAGTGCAGCGCTTTTCTTCTACATCGAAACATTTCCCTCCACGACAGTTTTCAATATTTAGCGTCAAGAAGTCTGCTTCTGTTACACACAGCTGTACACAATTCTGAGAATATCGCCAAGTTTTAAAATTTTATATGGCGATTTTATATACATTATTTATTTGATTTATCGCCTTTCTAGCGTTTTGAGGCTTTGCATTTGGCAAGTCACTTTATCTGCGTCCAACACATGACTCATTTGCCCTTCCCTGCACGTCTCCCTCTGCCTTACACTGCCCATCCTTCCCTCATATATATATATATATATATATATATAGATATATATATATATATATATATATATATATATATATATATATATCATAACCCGAATATATGAGAATTGTTATGCTAGGTGTTTTTAGGTTGGCTTCCCGTCCTAACAACACCTTATGTATAGCTGGGTTCCGTTTCTAGACCGGAGCTAAGACACAGTGCAAGAGGAGCAGGGCACAAAAACACAGGGCAACAACCTTACATGTATATTACCAACTTATTAATACAGGGCAGCTAGATATTCCACAAGACTATGCAAAGGCAAGCCCAGACTGGCAGATATAATGTACCCGGTAGGTATCTCGCAGGATACCGGCCGTCTCAAGAATAGGTGGACAGACACTGTACTTAAGTGAAATTGGGAATACACTTTAATTATTGGCCTGCATATACTTCACAACGATTATGCACATGTCCCGTGTTCACTGAGTGGAGCAGGATAGCAGAATATTATTAATGTCTCGGCTCACATTTGGTGGAGATGAAATAGTTACACTCTGTCGCTATGCTCCGATTGTCACTTTCACTTTCACTTCACGGGCATGGCAGTCACAGTCACGGCAGAGGTGTGGGGCAAGGGAGCGGCCATCCGGCAGCTCACAGGTGTCACCCCAGGGTTGGCTGAGTCCCCTCAGATGGCTTCTCGTCTAGGGGACACAGGACTACTCATAGGGGCGTCGTCCTCTGGAGCGGGCTTTGATCAGGTGTGGTGAAGGGTCCCGCACTGGAGGGGCTGGGTATAGGAGTTCGGCCCTCGGGACTGAGGCCGAAAAGCTCTTGTAGGTGCTACTGCAGGCGCCTGGTGCAGGAAGGGCGTCGCTCCTCATCAGGACTGGAGAGGTTGCACCCCAGAGTACTAGGGGCGGTGTGGAGAGCCGTCTGCTACGGTCTCACTCCCGCTGCTTCACCGTCAGGGTAGGGCTGTGGCATTGCTGGCAGTAGGAGTCCGACAGTTGCAGGTTGCCCACTGGTGCCAACTGGATGGAGTGCAGCCCCAGGGTTAACACTGGTCCTCTCCAGCAGTCCATGAATGGGAGGTTCTCCTGGAGGCTGCCTCGGGCTGGGGAGATAGGGGTGGGGCCTGCCTTACCACCGATGGGGCAGCTCAAGCAGGGTTCTCCCTCTGGTCATGGAGTCACAAGGGGCGAGGGATTTCGGGGCATCCCTTGCTGGCACAGCTACCAGCCGTCGCTGAGGTCCCTTGTGCAATGGGAGGAGGGCGGCTACTGGCCATCCCTTTCCCATCAGTACAGCAATTGGCCGTTACCAGGGTCTGACTCCCTGATGGGACCGCAGATGAAGGGTGGCTGCGTGCGCGGCTACAGGCCATCACCAAAGTCCCATATGAGGGGGGGACGTGTAGGTGAGGGCCAGCTACAGGCCATCCCCTGTCTACTGGCGTGACTACAGGCCGTCGTCAGGGTCATGCCCCTCGAGGCAACTGCAGATGGAGAGAGGGCATGCCTTTCTCTCCTCACGTGCAGCAATCGGCCGTCATGGGTTCTGCCGGGGAGGGGACAGCACTGCGAGTGGCTATAGGCCGACTCTTAGATGCACGGCTACTGGCCGTCGCAATTGCACGGTTACAGGCCATTGTTTGTGCACGGCTACAGGATACTGCTTGTGCACGACTACAAGCCATTGCTGGGATGCTGTCTGGAGCTGGCTTATTAGCTCCACCCTGATCCTGGTGAGGGCTGGATCAATTGGAGGGTATTGGACCCGGACTGATATGTTTGCGCCGGGTGCACTCCATGGAATAGGGATGCGTAGCCGTATGGAACATATGCCCATATTGTCTGGATGTCGTGTGCGCCCTACCTATCCCACTGTTGTCACCTCCTAGGGGTGTCGTGATGTCCCCTGTTGCCACGGCTGCTATTTCAAGAATGTTTTCGAGTAATATGCCAAATAAATAAAAGGCTAAGGAAGAGACGTTAGTGTAATGCTAGGTGTTTAAGGCTTGACTTCTCGGTCCTAGAACACCTAACGTGTAGCGGGGTCCTCTTTCAAGACCTGGGCTTAGTACAAATAAGAGAGAGGCAGGACACAAAAGCTTCAGGTAATAACCATTACACATGTATTACTCAGTCAGACAAAGGACAACAGCAGATAGTACAACACAATATTTGGTCAAATACAAACTCTTATAACTAGATAATCAGTATCTCGCAAGATACTATGGTAGTATGCATTTGAAGTAACACTCGAGGTGTAGTGTACAGAATTAGTATAGTCCAGGGTCTCCATGCACGTGGAGGAGTTAGCGATGAGGCTCACTGGGGAAGGGTGTAAGGTACTGGGGTTTAATTGTATTTATGGTAATATGAGGTGGAGGTTATTGATAGCGTGTTCAATTTATTATTTTCTAAGAGCAAGGGACATTTGGGTAAATTACTAATATGAACCCCATGGCTTGGGTGTTTCACTGATTATAATATGAAGGGTGTCACACATGAGTCTTATGCACTATCACTTGGATCCATGGGTTATTCACTATTCCACCCAGTCATACATTATACCATTATTCCAACTTCATGTAAACACTTGGCCTGGTGCTAGGAATGTACTCTATCCCCTCGCCACTGTTACACTGTACTTAGGGCACAATCACTGTCTCATAAGTCACTGGACGGCGGATGCGGTGGGGAGACACGCCGGCAACAGTTCTACCGGGACAGGGGCACCACCAGGGAAGGTCGTGCCAAGAGGGCACGGGACGACAAGCAGGGGCATCTTCTTTCATCCGGGGCTCCAGGTGGCAAAAGGGACCGTGCTTTCCGGGCTAGGAACAGGAGCATGGCCTTCAGGACTGGGGCTGAACAATTCCCTGAACCTCTCGGTCAGGTCTCAGCCAGAGGTAGAGGTCCTCCACCATCGAGGTGTGGAGAGGTCCTGCCCGGGGGTTCTGGGGAGGGCCTGGAGTTCCTAAGGACTGCGGCCCCTAGAGCCAGATGGCACCGTCAGGGAGGGGCTGCAGCATCGGTCTGCATCAGGGTCCGTCAGGTGGGTCTTCTCCAGGGCCAGGAGTAGGGAGCAGAGGCCAGGGGAGGCGATAGGGCCTCTCTAGTACTCTCCTACGTCCACTGCGTTGGGGGTCAGGGTACTTGTCTCATGCTGGGGTGGCGGGGCTGCTCTCGACTGCTTCTGGTCATGGGGACCAGCTACTGGCCGTGGCTTCCCAGGGGTGCGGCCATAAGGCACCAAGGCCCGGCTACTGGCCATGGCCTGAGAGGGGGAATAATTACCAGCGCACCTCAGGACACATTCGGAGTGGCTACCAGCCGTCTGATGAAGGCGAGAGTGGCTACAGGCCGACTTCTGCAGGAGGGGTGTGGAGCGGCTACAGGCCAACTCAAGGGCAACACCTTCGGAGCGGCTACCAGTCATCTGACGAAGGCGGGAGCGACTACAGGCTGTCTCCTTCAGCTGGTATGAGGAGCGGCTACAGGCTGACTCAGTGGCAATGCCTTCAGAGTGGCTACCAGCCGTCTGACGAAGGTGGGAGCAGCTACAGGACGACTCCTGCAGGAGGGGTGTGGAGTGGGTACAGGCTGACCCAGGGGCAATGCCTTCGGAGCGGCTACTGGCCGTCTGACGAAGACCGGAGCGGCTACTGGTCGTCTGACGAAGACCGGGGTGGCTACAGGCCAACTCTTTCAGGAGAGGGTGTGGAGTGACTACAGGCCATCTCCGGAAGGACACCTTCTGACGAAGGCAGGAGCGACTACAAGCCATCTCATGATTACCCTCAGGTCGGCTTCTGGCTGATTCCTTAGCGAGGGGTGGGGAGCTACCGGCCGTCCCAAGAGGGAAGACACCTTTGGAGAGGCTACTGGCACACTCCTGTAGAAGGCAGGAGTGGCTACAGGCCAACTCCTTAGGGGCACTGATCGGAGCTGGACAGACAGCTCCACCCCGAGATTGGTTGGTGGAAACTCGCCTGGAAGGTAGCGCAGGATTCCTACTATGGCGACGGCGGGAGGGCTCCGAGTCATAGGGGCGTACGGCCCAGGCTGACTTGTGCCGTTGTCGCGCCGACTCTCGGTGTGCTGCTGCTGCTCTTCCGTGGTGTCCTTGTGGGGGTGTCTGGGAGTTTCCAGGGACTCTATGCTGAATCCCTGGTGGAGGTGATTGGGCATTCCCAGGGACACTATGCTGTATTTCAGTTAGGAAAGTAGAATATAATGGCCATGGCCTTCCCGTCTTCCTCCCTATTCATGTCTTCTCACCTCCCTTAAGTTACACTCTTTCTTTCACACTACACACATAACTTCTAACATTTCTCTCAACTGTCAGCTGTTCAGGTGTAAAAATGCATAAATCGCTAAGCAAGAGGGACTACAAAGTTTGGTATGCCACGTACTTATCACCCTCTCTGTGCCCCACCCCTCTGTCACACTTGACACATCAGAGCGTAGTCATGAATGACATGCACAATAAAGAGAGTGAGGGAGCTGGGAGAAAGTGAGAGAGACAGGAGTGGAAGGGGTGTTGGGCGGGCGTGTTTTGCCCAAGACCAATGAGCCATACGATCTGGCAACAAGGATGTATGACGTCCTCTGTGCCAGGCTAGGCAGGTGCAGCTCAGCTAATACTTGGATCACATTTATTGCTACTTTTATCTACCATGTAATTATCATAAATTAGGAATTCTTGCTCATTTTACAACTATGTAAATATATTTGCTGGAGGTGTGTGGCAACACCTACCACCCCCTTTTCTTGTATACCTACTTTGCATACTTTGACAACACTAAACATAACAATCAATAAATCAACCAGTCATCAACATTCTCTCTCTCTCTCTCCTACGGCACATGCCGTATGTATATATGTGTATACAGTAAGCATAAATATAAATACATATGTATGTCCTTTTTTCCCTACAGTTGCTCTTGTTTCACTGTAAGTCTATCCTATTTTATGTTGAAGCGTCTGGCAACCTTTCCCCCAGCCTCAACCACTGCCACTGGCTGGCATGATGTCCCATTGCCGTCCACTGGTACTACCATGACTACCATTGACACCTACACTACCATTGCCTCCACTGGTACTACCATTACTACCATTGACACCTACACTACCATTGCCATCCACTGGTTACCATTGACACCTACACTACCATTGCCGTCCACTGGTACTACCATTACTACCATTGACACCTACACTACCATTGCCGTCCACTGGTACTACCATTACTACTATTGACACCTACACTACCATTGCCGTCCACTGGTACTACCATTACTACCATTAACACCTACACTACCATTGCCGTCCACTGGTACTACCATTACTACCATTAACACCTACACTACCATTGCCGTCCACTGGTACTACCATTACTACCATTGACACCTACACTACCATTGCCGTCCACTGGTACTACCATTACTACCATTGACACCTACACTACCATTGCCATCCACTGGTACTACCATTACTATCATTGACACCTACACTACCATTGCCGTCCACTGGTACTACCATTACTATCATTGACACCTACACTACCATTGCCGTCCACTGGTACTACCATTACTACCATTGACACCTACACTACCATTGCCGTCCACTGGTACTACCATTGACACCTACACTACCATTGCCGTCCACTGGTACTACCATTGACACCTACACTACCATTGCCGTCCACTGGTACTACCATTGCCACCATTGACACCTACACTACCATTGCCGTCCACTGGTACTACCATGACTACCATTGACACCTACACTACCATTGCCGTCCACTGGTACTACCATTACTACCACTGACACCTACACTACAATTGCCGTCCACTGGTACTACCATTACTACCATTGACACCTACACTACCATTGCCGTCCACTGGTACTACCATTACTACCATTGACACCTACACTACCATTGCCGTCCACTGGTACTACCATTGACACCTACACTACCATTGTCGTCCACTGGTACTACCATTACTACCATTGACACCTACACTACCATTGCCGTCCACTGGTACTACCATTACTACCATTGACACCTACACTACCAATGCCGTCCACTGGTACTACCATGACTACCAGTGACACCTACACTACCATTGCCGTCCACTGGTACTACCATTACTACCATTGACACCTACACTACCATTGCCGTCCACTGGTACTACCATTGACACCTACACTACCATTGCCGTCCAATGGTACTACCATTGCCACCATTGACACCTACACTACCATTGCCGTCCACTGGTACAACCATGACTACCATTGACACCTACACTACCACTGCCGTCCACTGGTACTACCATTACTACCACTGACACCTACACTACCATTACCGTCCACTGGTACTACCATTACTGCTATTGACACCTACACTACCATTGCCGTCCACTGGTACTACCATTACTACCATTGACACCTACACTACCATTGCCGTCCACTGGTACTACCATTACTACCATTGACACCTACACTACCATTGCCGTCCACTGATACTACCATTACTACCATTGACACCTACACTACCATTGCCGTCCACTGGTACTACCATTAACACCTACACTACCATTGCCGTCCACTGGTACTACCATTACTCCCATTGATACCTACACTACCATTGCCGTCCACTGGTACTACCATTGACACCTACACTACCATTGCCGTCCACTGGTTCTACCATTACTACCACTGACATCTACACTACCATTGCCGTCCACTGGTACTACCATTACTACCATTAACACCTACACTACCATTGCCGTCCACTGGTACTACCATTACTACCATTGAAATCTACACTACCATTGCCGTCCACTGGTACTACCATTACTACCATTGATACCTACACTACCATTGCCGTCCACTGGTACTACCATTGACACCTACACTACCATTGCCGTCCACTGGTACTACCATTGACACCTACACTACCATTGCCGTCCACTGGTACTACCATTACTACCATTGACACCTACACTACCATTGCCGTCCACTGGTACTACCATTGACACCTACACTACCATTGCCGTCCACTGGTACTACCATTGACACCTACACTACCATTGCCGTCCACTGGTACTACCATTGACACCTACACTACCATTGCCGTCCACTGGTACTACCATTGACACCTACACTACCATTGCCGTCCACTGGTACTACCATTGACACCTACACTACCATTGCCGTCTACTGGTACTACCATGACTACCATTGACACCTACACTACCATTGCCGTCCATTGGTACTACCATTACTACCATTGACACCTACACTACCATTGCCGTCCACTGGTACTACCATTACTACCATTGACACCTACACTACCATTGCCGTCCACTGGTACTACCATTACTACCATTGACAACTACACTACCATTGAGGTCCACTGGCACTACCATTACTATCATTGACACCTACACTACCATTGCCATCCACTGGTACTACCATTACTACCATTGACACCTACACTACCATTGCCATCCACTGGTACTACCATTACTACCATTGACACCTACACTACCATTGCCGTCCACTGATACTACCATTGACACCTACACTATCATTGCCGTCTACTGGTACTACCATTGACACCTACACTACCATTGCCGTCCACTGGTACTACCATTGACACCTACACTACCATTGCCGTCCACTGGTACTACCATTGACACCTACACTACCATTGCCGTCCACTGGTACTACCATTGACACCTACACTACCATTGCCGTCCACTGGTACTACCATTGACACCTACACTACCATTGCCGTCCGCTGGTACTACCATTACTACCATTGACACCTACACTACCATTGCCGTCCACTGGTACTACCATTGACACCTACACTACCATTGCCGTCCACTGGTACTACCATTGACACCTACACTACCATTGCCGTCCACTGGTACTACCATTGACACCTACACTACCATTGACGTCCACTGGTACTACCATTGACACCTACACTACCATTGCCGTCCACTGGTACTACCATTACTACCATTGACACCTACACTACCATTGCCGTCCACTGGTACTACCATTACTACCATTGACACCTACACTACCATTGCCGTCCACTGGTACTACCATTACTACCATTGACACCTACACTACCATTGACACCTACACTACCATTGCCGTCCACTGGTACTACCATTGACACCAACACTACCATTGCCGTCCACTGGTACTACCATTGACACCTACACTACCATTGCCGTCCACTTGTACTACCATTACCACCATTGACACCTACACTACCATTGCCGTCCACTGGTAATACAATGACTACCATTGACACCTACACTACCATTGCCGTCCACTGGTACTACCATTACTACCATTGACACCTACACTACCATTGCCGTCCACTGGTACTACCATTACTACCATTGACATCTACACTACCATTGCCGTCCACTGGTACTACCATTGACACCTACACTACCATTGCCGTCCACTGGTACTACCATTGACACCTACACTACCAATGCCGTCCACTGGTACTACCATTGACACCTACACTACCATTGCATCCACTGGTACTACCATTACTACCATTGACACCTACACTACCATTGCCGTCCACTGGTACTACCATTACTACCATTGACACCTACACTACCATTGCCGTCCACTGGTACTACCATTACTACCATTGACACCTACACTACCATTGCCGCCCACTGGTACTACCATTGACACCGACACTACCATTGCCGTCCACTGGTACTACCATTACCACCATTGACACCTACACTACCATTGCCGTCCACTGGTACTACCATGACTACCATTGACACCTACACTACCATTGCCGTCCACTGGTACTACCATTACTACCATTGACACCTACACTACCATTGCCGTCCACTGGTACTACCATTACTACCATTGACACCTACACTACCATTGCCGTCCACTGGTACTACCATTACTACCATTGACACCTACACTACCATTGAGGTCCACTGGCACTACCATTACTATCATTGACACCTACACTACCATTGCCATCCACTGGTACTACCATTACTACCATTGACACCTTCACTACCATTGCCATCCACTGGTACTACCATTACTACCATTGACACCTACACTACCATTGCCGTCCACTGATACTACCATTGACACCTACACTATCATTGCCGTCTACTGGTACTACCATTGACACCTACACTACCATTGCCGTCCACTGGTACTACCATTGACACCTACACTACCATTGCCGTCCACTGGTACTACCATTGACACCTACACTACCATTGCCGTCCACTGGTACTACCATTGACACCTACACTACCATTGCCGTCCACTGGTACTACCATTGACACCTACACTACCATTGCCGTCCACTGGTACTACCATTACTACCATTGACACCTACACTACCATTGCCGTCCACTGGTACTACCATTGACACCTACACTACCATTGACGTCCACTGGTACTACCATTGACACCTACACTACCATTGCCGTCCACTGGTACTACCATTACTACCATTGACACCTACACTACCATTGCCGTCCACTGGTACTACCATTACTACCATTGACACCTACACTACCATTGCCGTCCACTGGTACTACCATTACTACCATTGACACCTACACTACCATTGCCGTCCACTGGTACTACCATTACTACCATTGACACCTACACTACCATTGCCGTCCACTGATACTACCATTACTACCATTGACACCTACACTACCATTGACACCTACACTACCATTGCCGTCCACTGGTACTACCATTGACACCTACACTACCATTGCCGTCCACTGGTACTACCATTGACACCTACACTACCATTGCCGTCCACTGGTACTACCATTACTACCATTGACACCTACACTACCATTGCCGTCCACTGGTACTACCATTACTACCATTGACACCTACACTACCATTGACGTCCACTGGTACTACCATTGAGACCTACACTACCATTGCCGTCCACTGGTACTACCATTACTACCATTGACACCTACACTATTATTGCCGTCCACTGGTACTACCATTGACACCTACACTACCATTGCCGTCCACTGGTACTACCATTACCACCATTGACACCTACACTACCATTGCCGTCCACTGGTACTACTATGACTACTATTGGCACCTACACTACCATTGCCGTCCACTGGTACTACCATTACTACCACTGACACCTACACTACCATTGCCGTCCACTGGTACTACCATTACTACCACTGACACCTACACTACCATTGCCGTCCACTGGTACTACCATTACTACCATTGACACCTACACTACCATTGCCGTCCACTGGTACTACCATGACTACCATTGACACCTACACTACCATTGCCGTCCAATGGTACTACCATTGACACCTACACTACCATTGCCGTCCACTGGTACTACCATTGACACCTACACTAACATTGCTGTCCACTGGTACTACCATTGACACCTACACTGCCATTGCCGTCCACTGGTACTACCATTGACACTTACACTACCATTGCCGTCCACTGGTACTACCATTACTACGATTGACACCTACACTACCATTGCCGTCCACTGGTACTACCATTACTACCATTGACACTTACACTACCATTGCCGTCCACTGGGACTACCATGACTACCATTGACACCTACACTACCACTGCCGTCCACTGGTACTACCATGACTACCTTTGTCACCTACACTACCATTGCCGTCCACTGGTACTACCATTGACACCTACACTACCATTGCCGTCCACTGGTACTACCATGACTACCATTAACACCTACACTACCATTGCCGTCCACTGGTACTACCATTACTATCATTGACACCTACACTACCATTGACACCTAGACTACCACTGCCGTCCACTGGTACTACCATGACTACCTTTGTCACCTACACTACCATTGCCGTCCACTGGTACTACCATTGACACCTACTCTACCATTGCCGTCCACTGGTACTACCATTACTACTATTGACACCTACACTACCATTGCCGTCCACTGGTACTACCATTACTACCATTGACACCTACACTACCAATGCCGTCCACTGGTACTACCATTAACACCTACACTACCATTGCCATCCACCGGTACTACCATTACTACCATTGACACCTACACTACCATTGCCGTCCACTGGTACTACCATTGACACCTACACTACCATTGCCGTCCGCTGGTACTACCATTACTACCACTGACATCTACACTACCATTGCCGTCCACTGGTACTACCATTACTATCATTGACACCTACACTACCATTGTCGTCCACTGGTACTATCATTACTACCATTGACACCTACACTACCATTGCCGTCCACTGGTACTACCATGACTACCATTGACACCTACACTACCATTGCCGTCCACTGTTACTACCATTACTACCATTGACACCTACACTACCATTGCCGTCCACTGGTACTACCATTGACACCTACACTACCATTGCCGTCCACTGGTACTACCATGACTACCATTAACACCTACACTACCATTGCCGTCCACTGGTACTACCATGACTACCATCGACACCTACACTACCATTGCCATCCACTGGTACTACCATTACTACCATTGACACCTACACTACCATTGCCGTCCACTGGTACTACCATTACTACCATTGACACCTACACTACCATTGCCGTCCACTGGTACTACCATTACTACCATTGACACCTACACTACCATTGCCGTCCACTGGTACTACCATTACTACCATTGACACCTACACTACCATTGCCGTCCACTGGTACTACCATTACTACCATTGACACCTACACTACCATTGTCGTCCACTGGTACTACCATTGACACCTACACTACCATTGCCGTCCAATGGTACTGCCATTGACACCTACACTACCATTGCCGTCCACTGGTACTACCATTACTACCATTGACACCTACACTACCATTGCCGTCCACTGGCACTACCATTGACACCTACACTACCATTGCCGTCCACTGGTACTACCATTGACACCTACACTACCATTGTCGTCCACTGGTACTACCATTGACACCTACACTACCATTGCCGTCCACTGGTACTACCATTGACACCTACACTACCATTGCCGTCCACTGGTGCTACCATTACTACCATTGACACCTACACTACCATTGCCGTCCACTGGTACTACCATTACTACCATTGACATCTACACTACCATTGCCGTCCACTGGTACTACCATTACTACCCTTGACACCTACACTACCATTGCCGTCCACTGGTACTACCATTACTACCATTGACACCTACACTACCATTGTCGTCCACTGGTACTACCATTGACACCTACACTACCATTGCCGTCCAATGGTACTGCCATTGACACCTACACTACCATTGCCGTCCACTGGTACTACCATTACTACCATTGACACCTACACTACCATTGCCGTCCACTGGCACTACCATTGACACCTACACTACCATTGCCGTCCACTGGTACTACCATTGACACCTACACTACCATTGCCTTCCACTGGTACTACCATTGACACCTACACTACCATTGCCGTCCACTGGTACTACCATTGACACCTACACTACCATTGCCGTCCACTGGTACTACCATGACTACCATTGACACCTACACTACCATTGCCGTCCACTGGTACTACCATTACTACCATTGACACCTACACTACCATTGTCGTCCACTGGTACTACCATTGACACCTACACTACCATTGCCGTCCAATGGTACTGCCATTGACACCTACACTACCATTGCCGTCCACTGGTTCTACCATTACTACCATTGACACCTACACTACCATTGCCGTCCACTGGTACTACCATTGACACCTACACTACCATTGCCGTCCACTGGTACTACCATTGACACCTACACTACCATTGCCGTCCACTGGTACTACCATTGACACCTACACTACCATTGCCGTCCACTGGTACTATCATTGACACCTACACTACCATTGCCGTCCACTGGTACTACCATGACTACCATTGACACCTACACTACCATTGCCATCCACTGGTACTACCATGACTACCATTGACACCTACACTACCATTGCCGTCCACTGGTACTACCATGACTACCATTGACACCTACACTACCATTGCCGTCCACTGGTACTACCATGACTACCATTGACACCTACACTACCATTGCCGTCCACTGGTACTACCATGACTACCATTGACACCTACACTTCCATTGCCGTCCACTGGTACTACCATGACTACCATTGACACCTACACTACCATTGCCGTCCACTGGTACTACCATTACTACCATTGACACCTACACTACCTTTGCCGTCCACTAGTACTACCATTACTACCATTGACACCTACACTACCATTGCCATCCACTGGTACTACCATTACTACCATTGACACCTACACTACCATTGCCGTCCACTGGTACTACCATTACTACCATTGACACCTACACTACAATGCTCATACTACATGTGGTGTGGTGTGGTGTGGTGTGGTGTGTTGTGCTGTGTTCTGTTTTGGTGTGGTGTGGTGTGGTGTAATGTTATATGATGTGGTGTTGTGTGATATGTGTTTCCTGTGGTGTGATGTGTGGTGTAGTTTGGTTTGGTGTGGTTTGGTGGTGTGGTGTGGTGTGGTGCAGTGTGATGTGATGTGGGGTGGTGCAGTGTGATGTGATGTGGGGTGGTGCAGTGTGATGTGATGTGGGGTGGTGCAGTGTGATGTGATGTGGGGTGGTGTGATGTGATGTGGAGTGGTGTAGTGTGATGTGATGTGGGGTGGTGTGACGTCGTGGGATGTGGTGTGGTGCAGTGTGATGTGACGTGGTGTGGTGCAGTGTGATGTGATGTGGGGTGGTGTGATGTGATGTGATGTGGGGTGGTGCAGTGTGATGTGATGTGGGGTGGTGTGATGTCGTGGGATGTGGGGTGGTGCAGTGTGATGTGATGTGGGGTGGTGCAGTGTGATGTGATGTGGTTTGGTGCAGTGTGATGTGAAGTGGGGTGGTGCAGTGTGATGTGATGTGGGGTGGTGCAGTGTGATGTGACGTGGGGTGGTGCAGTGTGATGTGATGTGGTGTGGTGCAGTGATGTGATGTGGGGTGGTGTGATGTCGTGGGATGTGGTGTGGTGCAGTGTGATGTAATGTGGGGTGTTGCAGTGTGATGTGATGTGGGGTGGTGTGATGTCGTGGGATGTGGTGTGGTGCAGTGTGATGTGATGTGGTGTGGTGCAGTGTGATGTGATGTGGTGTGGTGCAGTGTGATGTGATGTGGGGTGGTGCAGTGTGATGTGATGTGGGGTGGTGTGATGTGGGATGTGATGTGGTGCAGTGTGATGTGATGTCGGGTGGTGCAGTGTGATGTGATGTGGGGTGGTGCAGTGTGATGTGACGTGGTGTGGTGCAGTGTGATGTGACGTGGTGTGGTGCAGTGTGATGTGACGTGGTGTGGTGCAGTGTGATGTGATGTGGGGTGGTGTGATGTCGTGGGATGTGATGTGGTGCAGTGTGATGTGACGTGGGGTGGTGCAGTGTGATGAGATGGGTGGTACAATGTGGTGTGATGTGGGGTAGTGTGATGTAGGATGTGGTGTGGTGTGGTGTGTTGTGGTTTTGCGTGGTGGTGTGGTGTGGTGTTATGTGGTGTGTCGTAGTGTGATGTGGTATTGTGTGATGTGGAGTGGTGTGTGGTGATGCGGTGCAGTGTGTTATATGGTTTGCTGTGGTGTGGTGTGGTGTGGTTTGCTGTGGTGTGGTGTGGTTTGCTGTCGTGTGATGTAGTGTTGTGTGGTATGGTTTGCTGTGGTGTGATGTAGTGTGGTGTGGTGTGATGTGATGTTGTGTGGTGTGGTGTGGTGTGGTGTGATGTGATTTTGTGTGGTGTGGTGTGGTGTGGTACAGCGTGGTGTTACTGTGGTGTGGTGTGATGTGTGTTGTGGTGTGGTGTGTTGTGGTTTGGTACAGCATGGTGTGGTGTGGTGTGCTGTGGTGTGGTATAGTGTGGAGTGCTGTGGTATGACGTGTGGCATGGCATGGTGTGGTGTGGCGTGGTGTGGTGCATTGTGGTGTGGTCTGGCGTGGTGAGGTGTAGCGTGGTGTGGTATGATGTGGTGTGTGGTGTTGTGTTGTGTGGCATGGTGTGACGGTGTGGTGTGGTATGATGTGGCGTGGTGTGGTGTGGTGTCGTGTGGTGTGTGGTTTGGTGTGTTGCATTGCGTGGTGTGGTGTGGTGTAGTTTGCTGTATTGTTGTGTTGTGTTGTATTGTGGTGTGGTGTGGTGTAGTGTGATGTGTGTTGTAGTGTGGTATGATGTGGTGTGGTATGATGTGGTGTGGTATGATGTGGTGTGGTGTGGTGTGGTGTGGTGTGGTGTGATGAGATGTGGTGTGGTGTGGTGTGGTGTGGCGTAGTATGGTGTGATGTGTTGTGGTGTGGTGTGGTGTGGTATGATGTGATGTGGTGTTGTGTGTGCTGTATTGTGGTACAATGTGGTGTGGTATGATGTGGTGTGGTGTGGTGTGGCATAGTATGGTGTGGTGTGGTGTGTTGTGGTGTGGTGTGGTGTGGTGTGGTATGATATGATGTGGTGTGGTGGGTGCTGTAGTGTGGTATGACGTGGTGTGGTATGATGTGGTGTGGTGTGGTGTGGTATGATGTGATGTGGTGAGGTGGTGTGGTATGATGCGTGGTGTGGTGTGGTATGATGTGACTTGGTGTGGTGTGGTTTGGTGTGGCGTAGTATGGTGTGGTGTGGTGTTGTGTGGTGTGGTGTGGTGTGGTGTGGTGTGGTGTGGTGTGGTGTAAACATAAGAGAGGATAACTGCAGTAGGCCAGTTGGCCCATGCTAGGCAGCTGCTACAGGAGTAACTAAACTAATAGAATGTGACAAGGATAGCAAAGAAGAAGGCTTTCCCCCACCCACCAAACCATTCAGCCGAAGCCGGCAAGAAAAAGTCAGAAGAATAACCAGGCAGTACAGAACACCTGGCGCGGCCATTTTATAGGAAAGTGTGAAAGCAGAAAAGAGACTAATTTTGTGACACCTGGAAAGAAAAAAAAATTATTAGTAGTGGTTATTAGTTTTTTTTTTTCCTATGCAAGCGTTACTTGTCCTGCTTATCTGGCCTATGCTTGAAACTGTCAATGGAAGGGCCAGCAACTACATCACTAGGCAGCTTATTCCACTCGTCTACTACTCTATTGCCAAACCAATTTCTACCTATTTCCTTACTAAAACGCAGCTGACCTAGTCTGAAACCATTACTTGTAGTTCTGTCCTGTATGCTCACTTTAAGTACCTGGCTAATATCACCCTTATTTATTCCTTTCATCCACTTAAACACATCAATTAAGTCTCCCCTTACTCTACGCCTGTCTAGTGAGGCAGGATCGTCCTTACATAAGTCCCTGCTGACTTTCATTTATGAGATTAAATCTTTCTAAGTGTTCTCTAATTTTGTTTGCCAAAATACTCTATCATTTTTCCTACAACTGACGTCAGACTTATCGGAGGATAATTCGACGCAGCTGCTTTATCACCCTTTTTAAAAATGGGCACAACTTTCGCTGTCTTCCAAGCCTCAGCAACTTCTGCTGAACTTACTAATCAGCGTTATAAGTGGCTGACGTAACGCCTCCTTGGTTTTCTGTATACCGTAATTATTACATATATATCGGCCGGACCTGACGATTTTTGAGTTTTTAGCTTATTGATTTTTTACGATACTTCTTCCGTACCAATGGTTATGTTACTAAGAATATTGTCCGTATTATCATAGTAAATATTTGCTGCTTGAGGGACAAGGTCTAGATTTTCCTTGATAAATACTGATACGAAATACTTATTGAGGACTGCTGGGCGAGGTTCTTCACCTTTTGTACAAATTATGTAAATACATTATATTATCTTGCTAAGTTATTCTAATTAGGGACGACAGCTGACGTATATGGAAATGTTCCTGACTCGTCTGGTTCCCTTTCATATATTGATGTCCCCTATATTAGGTTGTGCCTCGACTGACAGTCACCAGGTGATGAGTGCAGGTATGTAATGTAGAAAGGCATTACATATCTGCAGTCGATGATGTTCTGTTAGTCGAGGTATTTTTACCATTAGTGTAGGTCTAGCTATTTGTCTCTGTAGGATTTAGTATAGGTTAGCGATTTGTCTGTTAGGTGATTAGTTTTAGGGTCTTTAGATTAGTTTTACTTTATAATATAAGGTATAAAACATATAAAACCAAGAAAAAAATAAAAAAATAAAAATACAAAAAAAATAAATAAGATTAAAATTATTATATATATATGTACGTTTGCATGAAAGTGTGTCTGTATGTATGCATAGAAGTGTGTGTGTGTGTGTGTGTGTGTATGTATGTATATATATATGTTTGTATATATATCTATATATGTTTAAATATATATATATATATATATATATATATATATATATATATATATATATATATATATATATATATATATATATAGCCTTAATAACCAGGGGCTTCGGCCCCAATGGTTGATAGGCCGGGAAAAAAAAAAAAAATATTGAGGACAGAGCACATTTCTTTATCTTCACCGGTAATGTTATCTGATTCTGTTCTGAGAGGTCCTATCTTATCTTTCCTACGGTACATTTGATAGAAACCTTTCGGGTTTCCTTTCAGTTCACTAGGCTTAATTTCATAACTTTGCTTTGCTTTCCGTATCTCCCTCTTTACCTCTCTATTTAAAATCGCGTGCCGGTTACGTCAGTGTTCCTCTCCACTTATTATTTTTCTGTATATTCCTTTCCTTTGGCCTAATAGAGATTTGAATCTGTTGTTTAAGCATCTTGGTTCAGATTTATTTGTTGTAAACGGTTATGAAGGGATATATCTATCTTGGCCTCTGTGTATTATATTTACTAACTCATTATATTTCTCACTGACCGAACGGCTGCTTGGTACTGGACCTGAGTTACTCCCCGTCACCTGAACTACACTGCCACCTATATCCTGTCCCTCCCCTATGACCTGACCACACCCTCCCACCTACATCCACACCTATGACCTGACCACACCCTCCCACCTACATCCACACCTATGACCTGACCACACCCTCCCACCTACATCCACACCTATGACCTGACCACACCCTCCCACCTACATCCACACCTATGACCTGACCACACCCTCCCACCTACATCCACACCTATGACCTGACCACACCCTCCCACCTACATCCACACCTATGACCTGACCACACCCTCCCACCTACATCCACACTTATGACCTGACCACACCCTCCCACCTATATCCACACCTATGACCTGACCACACCCTCCCACCTATATCCACACCTAAGACCTGACCACTCCCTCCCACCCCCTATATCCTGTCCCCCCTATGACCTGACCACACCCTCCCACCTATATCCTCACCTATGACCTGACCACACCCTCCCACCTACATCCACACCTATGACCTGACCATACCCTCCCACCTATATCCACACCTATGACCTGACCACACCCTCCCACCTATATCCACACCTATGACCTGACCACACCCTCACACCTATATCCCACACCTATGACCTGACCACACCCTCCCACCTAAATCCACACCTATGACCTAACCACCCTCCCACGTATATCCTGCCCCTCACCCGTGACCTGGGCTGACCCACTGATCTGACTCCCTAAAGTAACTTGTCTGCCATGGAATACGCTGCTAAAATATAAATACTACTCCTCTACGTCCTTTGCACAGCACTTCTTCGTGACCAGCATCATTTTCTTGTGTTACTCTATTGTCACAAGTCAACAGTCAAGGCGGAGACATGGTAATTATAGGCCCAGTGAAAACATTAACTGTGTCGTCTGCTAACCTTAATGGATGAAAGAAAACACCTCTTCCATAGCGATTTATTTTGGGCTTAACTGGTTAATATCGATTTGTACGTTATTGATGCCGAGTAATGGCGGATTTAGAATGATTTAAATGACACAGGAGGATAGTAAGGAGTAATAAGCAAACTAAATAGCTTAGGAAGTGATGTTAGGAAGCGTCCTTATCCGACGGGAATACGGGCCACAAACTCTGGAATAATTTCCAATCCTAATCAACATTTGTTATTGCAGGAAGAATAAAACATGGGAAGATTGTGTGTGCTTATCATTGGTGCAGCGTTAGCATGAGTTACGAGGTGCAGTGGATGAAAAATGAATGACAAAGACACAGAACAATATATACTTCATGTTCCTTATAATTATTATTATTATTATTATTATTATTATTATTATCGTTACTCTTATTATTATTATATTGCTCAACGTCACAGCCTACATTCTTCTGGCTGACACTGAAATTTCAAAATGCACACACACACACACACACACACACACACACACACACATAATATACACAGAAACATGAATCAGGACAGTTAGATGAGAGAGAGAGAGAGAGAGAGAGAGAGAGAGAGAGAGAGAGAGAGAGAGAGAGAGAGAGAGAGAGAATATACACCACCGACCCTACACTCATTCTCTCTCTCTCTCTCTCTCTCTCTCAGGATTTTAACCTTGCATAACCCTTTCAGTACCATGGAAAATTATTGTTTTTGAATGCTTTGTTCTTACCTGTCCTGTTGCACCATTTCATTATTATTATTATTATTATTATTATTACAGGTATTATCAACCCCACCACCATCTTCATCATCATCATCACCACCACCACAACCACCATCATCGTTATTATCATTATTACCGTTACCATCATCATCACTATCATTATTATCATCACCACCAACATCATCATCACCACCACCACAACCACCATCATCGTTATTATCATTATTACCGTTACCATCATCATCACTATCATTATTATCATCACCACCAACATCATCATCACCACCACCACAACCACCATCATCGTTATTATCATTATTACCGTTACCATCATCATCACTATCATTATTATCATCACCACCAACATCATCATCACCACCACCACAACCACCATCATCGTTATTATCATTATTACCGTTACCATCATCATCACTATCATTATTATCATCACCACCAACATCATCATCACCACCACCACAACCACCATCATCGTTATTATCATTATTACCGTTACCATCATCATCACTATCATTATCATCACCACCAACATCATCATCACCATCACCAACACCATCGTCATTATTATCATCATCATCATTATCATTATTATCATCACCACCAACATCATCATCACCATCACCAACACCATCGTCATTATTATCATCATCATTATCATTATTATCATCACCACCAACATCATCATCACCATCACCAACACCATCGTCATTATCATCATCATTATCATTATCATCCACCACAATCATCATCATCATTATCAACACCACCACCCCCACCACCACAACCACCACCATCACCACTATCACCACCACCACTATCATTCCCTTGTCTCTTATCTTCATCCCCCCTTTCCTGTTTGCTGTCTAACTGCCTGCTGCCTGCCTGATGCCTGCCTGTCTGCCTGCCTGTCTGCACTAAAGGGCCTCTCTACCTGCCCGTTTCCCTTCCTATCTCTCTCTCTCTCACGCTTCCATGCCACACCCTTAGCCACATCTATCCATCTATCTATCTAGCCATCTGCTGTGGACTTGTAACACAATAACCAGTACAGGGCAGTGTTGCCAAAGGAAGTGGAAATCCCGCTAAGTTTGCCTGGCTAGTGGCCGGGGCCAAGCCAGGAAGTTCACAAGGGGGGAGAAGAAGATGTCTATAGATTCTTGAGAAGATGGTGGCAGGTGAGCCAAGAGAGCTGGGGGAGTCTGGGGGGGGGCGCTGTATCAGCCAACTCTCAAGGAAAATTTGTCAGAGAAATTGGGAGGGTCGCTTTTAGGGGCTTTTTAAAGGCCTATGAAGGTATGTACTGGAGATATTTAGATGATAACTCATTACAGTGAACATGGCGAAAAATACAACAAGAAATGATTCTATTGGCTGAATAAGAAGCCTTTTTAATGATCCTTATGGAATAAATAAATAATAATGGATCTGGCAGAAGTCTCGCCTCTCTCTCTCTCTCTCTCTCTCTCTCTCTCTCTCTCTGTTAATTAGTGTATATATATATATATATATATATATATATATTATATATATATATATATATATATATATATATATATATATATATATATATATATATATATATATATAATTTACTTATTTATTCTTAAACATTTTTATTATTAGTTTCTTAGCCCCAAAAGATTCCAAAGACCCTATGGAAGGGGGGAGGGGCGACTGCCTCCTCCGCCGCCCGCCCTTCACTACTCCCCTGGATAGTGGTAAAAAGCCGTTAAACTGGGTGAATTAAGCAAAACCCTGCTAGTAAGGAATAAGAGGGGGGTGTGGGAAGTCCAGATAGAAAAAGGATTTTGGAACTGTACTGTGAATCATAGTGATTAGAAGCTCGCTAGATATAGCACAAAAAAAAAAAAACGTCAGTACTGCGTTTGTCACTGCTGCCCACAAGTCATTCTTTAAACAAACACCAAACGCACTTTCTCCGTGTAATTATAAATCTCGAAATACGTTAGTTTCATCCCTAAATCTTGATATTAAGAAAAAAAAAACTATTGCTTAGGGATTGCCTTCAGTGCAATCGCTTTACACTTTGTTGCCAGTGCATGCGCTTTTTGCTTCTACATCCGAGACATTTCCCTCCACTCTGAACGACAGTTTTTCAATATTTAGCGTCAGCAACGCCCGCCACCAAAGTAACATAGGAAGAGGAGGATAACTGCAGCAGGCCGATTGGCCTATGCTAGGCAGCTCCCTAGAAGAGTAACTGAACTACTAGAATGAGATAAGGATAGCAAGGAGAGAAGGCTCTCCCCTCCCTCCGAACCCTCCAGCCGGAAGCCGGCAGGAAAAAGTCAAGAAAGAACACCATCGCAGCATAGAAAAACTGTCGTGGGACATTTTTAAAAGGAACGTGTGAAAGGAGAAAAGAGACTATCATTAGTTGTAACCTGAAAAGGAAAAAGAAATAATTAGTACTGGTTATCAGATTCTTTTTTCCTAAACTCATCCTTTATTTATATTATTATGAAGCGAGATTTGCCAGTCAGGTAGCTGAGATGTTTCTCGACGTTTCTGTGTACCGTAGGTTTGGGTACGAGTCAGATTTGCCAGTTTGCCTGCTTTGTTTGTGAGCGTAGTTGTTTCGTAAGATAAGCAGTAA